>NC_057794.1:270016947-270145164 GCF_018294505.1 Triticum aestivum
TGCCACGCCGCTCGGCCGCCGCCTCGCCGCCCCTCCATCGACGCCGGCCGCCGCCACCGGACCTGACTTCTGGACCTCGCCGCCTCGCCCTCCCTCGACTCCGGCGACGTCGCCACCGCAGATCCGGCGCCCCCTCACCGGTGCACCTTCCTCTCCGGCCGTCTCCCACAGCTCCGGCGAGCTCCCCGACCATTCTCGGTTCGCGTGCCCGCAGGATCTATATCCGGTGCTACAGTAACCCTAGGTTGACTTTGGATTTTCCCTAAGTCCCCAGTATTTTTAGCATACTTCATCGCATCATAACTTTGCATCCATGGCTCCGTTTTGCGCGTGTAACATATCAAATTGTTCGTCTGGATGTGATCTTCATTTCATTCCATTGCACCATGTTCATTTGAGTTCATCTTGATGCCCTAAATGCTGTTGCAAGAGTGCTTTGTAATGTTAGTTTCTGTTTCTTAACAGATTATGGACATTTTTCATTTTTGCCATGATTAATGTGTGCCTCCTATGAACTTGAGCCCTACATGTGTTTTGGGCTATGCCATGCCATATTTACAAGGATGTATGCCATGTATTTTTGTGATCTTTGTGGTGACTAGCACAAGCATGCAAAGTAGCTCTCGTGATGTTGCTGATTTCAGGGACTTAGAATTCTTCTAAGTCATTTTCCTGATGATATTTTTATGCCATGTATTCATGTTGCTACAGAGTGATCCATGCCTCTTTTGAGCATGTTTAGTAAGGATGATTTTGAGATATTGTTATGCTCTATCCATCCATGTCTTTCTTTGCAATTATGGATCACCCTAGCTTGACTCAATGTTGCTCTACATTTGCTATAAAATGTTCCTGGCAGATTGTTTACGTGTTAATCAATTTTGCCGAGGTTGTTGTAGTTGTTCCATGCATGATATGAGGGTGCTCTTGCCATGGTTAGCTTATTGATCATGTCTTTTTGCTGGGTGTATGATTAGTTTGTCATGCAATGCCTTTTGGTGAGTGCATCGAGCTTGCAAACATGCCTATGTAACTCTGTTTTTGCCATGTTCCAGTTTTCTGCTAAGTCTGAATCTTTTAATGAAACTTGCTATGTCTACATGGTTGCCATTGTACTCCCTCCGGTCCTTTTTACTCTGCACATTGGATTTGCCGAAAGTCAAACTTTGCTAAGTTTGACCAAATTTTTATTAGAAATTATTAGCATTTATAATATCTAATAAATATAATATGAAAATATATTCCAAGATAAATCTAATGATATTGGTGTTTTTATGTGAATGTCTATAATTTTTTATATAAACTTGGTCAAAGTTGGATGAGATTGACTTCGGACAAACCTAATACGCAGAGTAAAAAGGACCGGAGGGAGTATTTTCTGATCCCTTTTGGCTTATGGTCAGTAAGGGACTTTTGTTACATGCTTTGATTAGTTTCATGCCATGCCTTGCTTTGCCGTAATATGTTCCTGTAGCATGTTATTATCTTGCTCTAAACATTGCTTCCTGATGTTAAATCCTGACATGTTATTTTCACGAAGTCTGTAAAGCTGATATCTTTTGCACTTTTGCCATGCTTGTTTCAACCTGCTATTGTGTGAATTAGACGTAGCTCAGTGTTCATATTTTGTCAAGCATCTTAAGTGGATCACTGCCATGTGCTTTGTTGTTATTTTGGAGTGCAGTAGCTTATTTTTCTTGATGCATTTAGATGGCATCGTGCTGTTAATCGCAGCTATGTGCCATTATTGTTTTGCTTGTCATTTGCAAACGGTGCATCCGATTCCGGTGATCTTTATATCGATTTCGACCGAAATCAACTCATCTTTCCAGCGGCACTCTTGGTTTGCCAAGTTGAGGCCTGGTTCAATCTTTCCTTTCCGAAGCATGCATATGCATTGCATATCACATCCCGCATATCATGCCATGTTTTGCATCATGTTGCTTGCGCATTGCACCGTGGTTGATTGTGTCTCCCTTTGCTTGTGTTCTTGATTTGGGTAGAGCCGGGAGAAGAGTACGTGATCGAGGAACCCGTTGAGTACGCTTACGAGGATCAAGCTTACGTCAAACCGGAGAACTTTGCAGGAAAGATGACCATACCCTCGAAATCACTTCTATCTTTGCTTGCTAGATGCTCGCTTTATTGCTATGCCTATGCTTCGACACCTACCACATGCTTTATCATGCCTCCCATATTGCCATGTCAAACCTCTAACACACCTTGTCCTAGCAAACCGTTGTTTGGCTATGTTACCGCTTTGCTCAGCCCCTCTTATGGCGTTGTTAGTTGCAGGTGAAGATTGGAGTTTTGTTCCTTGTTGGAACATGTTTATTGTTGGGATATCATTATTATATCTTGTTTACTTTAATGCACCTATATACTTGGTAAAGGGTGGAAGGCTCGGCCTTATGCCTGGTGTTTTGTTCCACTCTTGCCGCCCTAGTTTCCGTCATACCGGTGTTATGTTCCTTGATTTTGCGTTCCTTACACGGTTGGGTTATAATGGGAACCCCTTGACAGTTCACCTTGAATAAAACTCCTCCAGCAAGACCCAACCTTGGTTTTACCATTTGCCACCTAGCCTTTTTCCCTTGGGTTCCGCGGACTCAAGGGTCATCTTTATTTTAAACCCCCCCTCCGGGCCAGTGCTTCTCTGAGTGTTGGTCAAACTGAGTCAGACCGCTGGGCCACCTCGGGGAACTTGAGGCTGGTTTACTCGTAGGATGTGTCATCTGGTGTGCCCTGAGAACGAGATATGTGTAGCTCCTATCGGGATTTGTCGGCACATTCAGGTGGCTTTGCTGGTTTAGTTTTACCATTGTCGAGATGTCTTGTAACCGGGATTCCGAGTCTGATCGGGCCGTCCTGGGAGAAGGAATATCCTTCGTTGACCGTGAGAGCATGTGATGGGCTAAGTTGGGACACCCCTGCAGGGATTTGAACTTTTGAAAGCCATGCCCGCGGTTATGGGCAGATGGGAGTTTGTTAATGTCCGGTTGTAGAAAACCTGAAGCTTAACTTAATTAAAATGGATCAACAGTGTGCATAGCCATGATGGTCTCTTTTCGGCGGAGTCCGGGAAGAGAACACGGTCTCGTGTTATGCTTGAACGTAAGTAGTCTAGGATCACTTCTTGATCATAGTTTCTCGAACGTGCTTTGCCTTCTCTTCTCGCTCTCATTTTCATATGTTAGCCACCATATATGCTAGTGCTTGCTGCAGCTCCACCTCATACCTTTTACCTACCCATAAGCTTAAATAGTCTTGATCGCGAGGGTGTGAGATTGCTGAGTCCCTGTGACTCACAGATTACTTCCAAAACCAGATGCAGGTGCCGATGATACCATTCCAGGAGATGCGACTGAGCTCAAGTGGGAGTTCGATGAGGACTCAGGACGATACTACGTTTCCTTTCCAGACGATCAGAAGTGGAGCCTAGTTGGGGTGATCGGGGACGTTATGCATTTGGGGTTGTCTTTATTTTGGTTCCGTAGTCGGACCTTGATTGTATGTGGATGATTGTAATGCTATATTAATGTTATTGCATGAAGTGGCAATTGTAAGCCAACCGTGTACCTCTTTCTTATTCAGTACATGGGATGTGTAAAGATTACCCCTCTTGCGACATTGCCTACAATGCGGTTATGCCTCTAAGTCGTGCTCCGACATGTGGGAGATATAGCCGCATCATGGGTGTTACAAGTTGGTAATCAGAGCCTTCCCCGACTTAGGAGCCCCTGCTTGATCGAATCGTTGGCGTTGTTGAGTCTAGAAAAATGTTTTGAGTCTTTTAGGATTATATATATCGGAGAGTAGGATTATTTTTACTCCTCAGTCCCTTCGTCGCTCTGGTGAGGCATCCTGGCGTAGAGTTTAGACTCTTCTATTCTCAAATTTCACTAATTTTTTTAGGATCACGCGGGTATCTTGGAATCATTCCGATGGTTTTGTGACGAGAACATTGTTCTTGGTGCCTCCTGACATTTAGGGGTTGTGGCAGTGTCCCGGGGAGTTGAGCTCCGAGGTGTTGTCGTCACAATTTTATCGTTGCAGTTCTGGAATACCTGAGTTTCACCGACATCGAAAATCTCTTTTATGCAGTTGTTGGTGAGATAACCTCGATGCCACCCAGTACTGGGGCGGGAGTTCGGGAGTATTGCCATAACTCGTATAACAGATGCTTTTCGAAGGTTGAGGTAAATGATTTCCGAAGGTTTCTTGGTTATGTGTTGAAGGATGGATACAATTGGATGTAGGATTTGCTAGTTTTGGGTGAGATATTATGCTTCCCCTGTATCCCCAACACCTGATTGCATAACCGGAAAATTTCGGGAGTTTCATAGGTGGGAATTCATGTAGCTCTAGTGTTTCTTCCGCAGATATTTGGTTTGTGATTGGGTAATCCTTACCAAGTATTTGTTCATGTCCGTACCTTGTTGTTTTATTCATCTACCTCTATCTAAGTGGCTTCTTAATTTATGGAAGTGTGATCATTTAATTTGGAATTCACTCATTCATTCTTGTTCGAATGTTAAGGCTATATTTTGCAATTTCGATCCATTTGATTCAGCTTGAATATATGTCTGTCAAGATGCTAACGGATGTCACCCTCTTTAGGATGGCCCCTCCAACACGTCTGAATTCGGATCCGCCGCCGCCACCTCCACCTCCGGAGGCATGGCAAGCTGTGATGGACGCTACCAACGCCAACACGCAGATGCTTATGCAACTCTTGCAAGAGCGTAACCAAGGAAATCAAGGCCATGGCAACAATCAGAATCAGTTTGCTACACTCAACCAGTTCCTCGCAAACCAGCCAAAGACCTTCAGTAACTGTGTCGAGGCCATAGACACTGATGATTGACTTGTGGATATCTGCAAGCATTTCGAGTGCAGCAACGTCAGGCCTGAGGACTTTGTCAAGTTTGCTTCATTCCAACTCAAAGACCAAGCTGTAGAGTAGTATCAGCAATACAAAGATTCCAGAGGAGGTCGTGTGATTACCTGGGATGAATTCCACCAAGACTTCAAAGCTCACCACATTCCTCAGAGTGTTGTTGAGAGCAAGCGTGAGGAGTTCCGCAATCTGAAGCAAGGCAGCTTGTCTGTTTACCAATACAACATCATGTTCCAGAAGCTCGCTCGTTTCGCTAAGCAAGACGTCCCTGGCAAGAAGAGCATGATTTATCAGTTCAGAGGTGGCCTCAGAGAAGATATGCAACTAGCTCTTGTGCTTTTTGAGCCGAAAAAGTATGATGAATTCTACAATATGACGCTAAAGCAAGAGACTGCTCAGCTCAAGTGCGATGCTTCCAAGAAGAGAGTCAGGGATACAACTCCTTCTTCCTCAACTCAAGTGGCAACTAAGCAGCAAAAGTATTGGTTGCCTCCTCCTCCTCCGTTCCGTCAGCCTTATCAGCAGAAGAGCAAAGGTGGCAATGGATCTTCCCACCCATGCAACCCAGGCTTTCAGAACAAGACTTCGTCTCATGCTCCAAGGTCAAGTGCTCCGTATCACCGTCCGCTCTCAGAGGTCACGTACAACAAGTGTCAGCAGAAGGTTCACTATGCAAACAAATGTTTCAACCAGAGGCGTCTTCCTCCTCCTCCTCCTGTGAGATCTGCCAGCACCGTAGTGGTCAAGCATAATCCCAAGTTTGCAAAGGTCAACATGTTGAACGCAGCTCAGGCAGAGGACTCGTCAGAAGTGATCATGGGTAACCTTCCTGTTAACGATATTCCTGCAAGAGTTCTTTTTGATACTGGTGCATCGCATTCTTTCATGTCATTCCATTTTGCATCGAAGCACAATGTTGACACAGATGTTTTGCCCAAAGTCATGCAAGTTGTTTCTCCTGGAAAGCTTATGGCTTCTAGTTTGGTTGCTCCCGATGTCTCTATTCACTTTGGAGACTATAAATTTCTGTCCTCTCCAGTGGTTCTTGGTAACTCGGATATTGATCTTATTCTCGAAATGGACTGGCTTTCTAAGCACAAGGCTCAACTTGATTGTGCTGCCAGGCAGATTCAATTGACACACTCGTCTAAGGGTGTGATCGTCTTTGCCGCTCGTGATGATACCATTCGACTGTTTTCTCTTAATGAGAAGGGTGAGTTGGATGCCATCTCTTAGATTCTAGTCGTTTGTGAATATCAAGACGTCTTTCCAGAAGAGCTTCTAGGAATGCCTCCTCACCGGCCAGTTGAATTCGTCATCGATCTTGAACCTGGCATGAAACCTGTTTGCAAACGTCCTTACAAGCTTGGACCAGAAGAGTTGAAGGAGCTAAAGAAACAACTTGATATACAAGAGCATATGGGTCTCATCCGACCAAGTTCTTCTCCATGGGGTTGTGGTGTTCTTTTCATCAAGAAGAAGGATGGAACGGACCGACTTTGTGTCGACTACCGTCCATTGAACAAGAAGACCATAAAGAACAAGTACCCACTTCCCAACATCAATGAGCTTTTCGAACAACTCAAAGGTGCTGAAGTATTCTCCAAGCTTGACCTTCGTATGGGCTATCATCAGATTCACATTCGTGAACAAGATATCCCCAAGACAGCATTCAGGACAAGCTATGGTTCATATGAATACACTGTCATGTCTTTCGGGCTTGTCAACGCTCCTCCAACATTCTCTCGCATGATGAACTTCATCTTCAACGCCTACACAAATGACTTCGTCTTAGTCTATCTCCATGACATTTTGGTCTTTTCCAAGAACAAGGAGGATCATGCCAAGCACTTGAGATTGGTGCTGGATAAACTCAGAGAACATCAGTTCTATGCGAAGTTTTCAAAGTGCAAGTTTTGGCTCGATGAGGTTCTCTAACTTGGGCATATCATCTCCTCCAAGGGCATAGCTGTTAATTCTGTCTGCAATAGTGAATTGGGAACCGCCTCAGAATGTGAAGCAACTCCACAGCTTCCTTGGGCTCGCAAGTTATTATCGAAGGTTCGTTGAGAATTTATCAAAGATCGTGAATCCTCTTTCCAACCTCCTTCAGAAGCATGTGAAGTATGTCTAGTCGCCTGAATGTGACATCGCTTTCAATACCCTCAAAGAGAAGTTAGTCACAGCTCCAGTTCTGACTCCTCCTAATGAATCCAAACCATTCGAGGTCTTCCGTGATGCTTCCCTTCAAGGTCTCGGTGCAGTGTTAATGCAAGAGAAGAAAGTTGTGGCCTATACCTCTCGCCAGTTGAAGCCCAATGAAAAGAACTACCCCACTCATGACCTCGAGTTGGCGGCAGTTGTCCATGCTCTTTTAACATGGAGACATCTCTTATTGGGAAGGAAAGTGGACATCTTCACTGATCATAAGAGTCTCAAGTACATCTTCACTCAGCCCAACCTCAATCTCAGGCAGACTCGTTGGGTCGAAATGATTCAAGAGTATAATCCGAGTATTGAATACACTCCAGGCAAGGCCAATGTCATTGCTGACGCATTGAGTAGGAAGGCTTACTGCAACAGTTTGATTCTCAAGCCCTACCAACCAGAGCTTTGTGAAGCTTTCCGCAAACTTAATCTCCAAGTTGTTCCTCAAGGATTCCTTGCCAACCTCCAAGTCTCTCCTACTTTGGAAGATCAGATTCGTGAGGCTCAACTTCTTGATGCTATGGTGAAGAAGGTGAAGATTGGGATTGCTAAGAGCCAACCCAAGTACAAGTGCTATCATCTTGATGACAAGGATACTCTTTTCTTCGAGGATCGAATTGTTGTTCCTAAAGGTGACCTTCGTAAAGTCATTATGAACGAGGCTCACAATTCACTCCTCTCTATTCACCCTGGAAGTACAAAGATGTACCATGACCTCAAGCAGTCGTATTGGTGGACGCGAATGAAGCGCGAGATTTCTCAGTTCGTGAATGAATGTGATGTCTGCAGAAGAGTGAAAGCAGAACACCAACGGCCAGCTGGTCTCCTCCAACCTCTTGACATTCCAGAGTGGAAGTTTGACCATATTGATATGGACTTCATGACTGGATTTCCAAAGTCCAAGCGTGGCAATGATGCTATCTTCGTTGTCATCGACAAGCTCACTAAAGTGGCTCATTTTCTTCCTATCAAAGAATCTATGACAGCAGCTCAGTTGGCAGAGCTATATAACTCCAGGATTGTCTCTCTACACGGCATTCCGTAGTTGATATCTTCAGATCATGGAAGTATCTTTACCTCTAAGTTCTGGGACTCCTTTCAGAAGGCCATGGGCACCAACATTCGCTTCAGCACAACTTTTCATCCTCAAACTAGTGGCCAAGTCGAGCAAGTCAATCAAATTCTTGAAGATAAGCTCAGGGAATGTGTCATTTCTTTCTGTATGAAGTGGGAAGATTGTCTTCCATATGCCGAGTTCTCCTACAACAACAGCTTCCAAGCGAGTTCGGGCAAGGCCCCATTCGAGATTCTCTATGGCAGAAAGTGTCGTACTCCTCTTAACTAGTCAGAGACTGGTGAAGGCCAACTTCTTGGCAATGACTTGATCATAGAGCCTGAAGAAATGTGCAAAGTCATTCGTGAAAATCTCAAAGCCGCGCAATCGCGCTAGAAGAGTTACTATGATAGCAAGCATCGTGACTTGGCTTTCGAGATTGGAGACCATGTCTACCTCCGTGTCTCTCCAATGAAAGATACTCGTCGCTTCGGTATCAAAGGGAAGCTTGCCCCTAGATACGTCAGTCCTTTCAAGATCATTGGCAAAAGAGGCGATCTCGCCTATCAACTTGAGCTTCCATCCAACTTTGCAAATGTGCACGATGTGTTTCACGTGTCTCAGCTTCGCAAGTGTTTCAAGACTCCTGATCGCACCATCAACTTTGAAGAGATTGATCTCCAAGAAGACCTGTCTTATCATGAGCATCCCGTGGCTATTCTTGAAGAAACTGAGCGCAAGACTCGCAACAAGTCTATCAAATTCCTGAAAGTGAAGTGGTCACATCATTCCGACCGTGAAGCCACCTGGGAACGCGAGGACCACCTCCGTTCCGAATATCTGGAGTTTTTCCAGTCCTAGATCTCAGGACGAGATCCTTTCGTAGTGGTGGAGTGTTGTAACGCCCCGTTTGTAACTTGCCATATTTGTATTCCAACTCTTGCCATTTCCGGCACTAAGTTATGATATTCCTCATTGTTGGGTTTCGTCTTTGTTGTGCATTTTGTCTTGTCATGCATCTCATATCATGTCATCATGTGCATCTCATTTGCATACGCGTTCGTCTCATGCATCCGAGCATTTTCCCCGTTGTCCATTTTGCATTCCGGCGCTCCTATGCTCTCAGGTGTCCCCTTTTGCCTCTTTTCGTGTGCGGGTGTTAAACCTTCTTGGATTGGACCAAGACTTGCCAAGCGGCCTTGGTATACTACCGGTAGACCGCCTGTCAAGTTTCGTGCCATTTGGACTTCGTTTGATACTCCAGCGGTTAACCGAGGAGCCGTAAAGGCCTCGTGTGTGTTGCAGCCCAACACCTCTCCAAAGTGGTCCAAAACCCACCTAAACCCCCTCCATCATCTCGGTCGTTCGATCACGATCGCGTGGCCGAAAACCGTGCTCAATTTGGAGCCTCCTAGCTGCTTCTATGTATAAATAGGTGCCTTCCCCCAAAAATTCTGGATCAAACCCTAGTCTCCCCCTTCCTCTCGCCGCCGGACACGTCCACCGCGTGCCGGACATGTCCGCCACCGTCCCTCGCCCAATCGGATGCTGACACGTCACCGGGACGAGCCCCACATCGCCGCCTCCGCCGCGCGGCTCATCCGGCCTGTAGCTAGCCCTCACGGCCCATCCACCCACGCGCCGCCGCCTGCCTCATCGCCGCCTGGCTCCGCCTTCCCCGCCGCCCGCGCGCGCCGCCGCCTACATCGCCGCGCCGCTCGGTCGCCGCCTCGCCGCCCCGCCATCGACGCCGGCCGCCGCCACCGGATCCGACATCCGGACCTCGCCGCCTCGCCCTCCCTCGACTCCGGCGACGTCGCCACCACAGATCTGGCGCCCCCTCGCCGGTGCACCTTCCTCTCCGGCCGTCTCCCACAGCTCCGGCGAGCTCCTCGGCCATTCTCGGTTCGCGTGCCCGCGGGATCTAGACCCGGTGCTACAGTAACCCTAGGTTGACTTCAGATTTTCCCTAAGTCGCCCGTATTTTTGGCATACTTCATCGCATCATAACTTTGCATCCGTGGCTCCGTTTTGCGCGTGTAACATATCAAATTGTTCGTCTGGATGTGATCTTCATTTCATTCCATTGCACCATGTTCATTTGAGTTCATCTTGATGACCTAAATGCTGTTGCAAGAGTGCTATGTAATGTTAGTTTCTATTTCTTAACAGATTATGGACATTTGTCATTTTTGCCATGATTAATGTGTGCCTCCTATGAACTTGAGCCCTACATGTGTTTTGGGCTATGCCATTCCATATTTACAGGGATGTATGCCATGTATTTTTGTGATCTTTGTGGTGACTAGCACAAGCATGCAAAGTAGCTCTCGTGATGTTGCTGATTTCAGGGACTTAGAATTCTTCTAAGTCATTTTCCTGATGATATTTTTATGCCATGTATTCATGTTGCTACAGAGTGATCCATGCCTCTTTTGAGCATGTTCAGTAAGGATGATTTTGAGATATTGTTATGATCTATCCATCCATGTCTTTCTTTGCAATTATGGAGCACCCTAGCATGACTCAATGTTGCTCTACTTTTGCTATAAAATGTTCCTGGCAGATTGTTTACGTGTTAATCAATTTTGCCGAGGTTGTTGTAGTTGTTCCATGCATGATATGAGGGTGCTCTTGCAATGGTTAGCTTATTGATCATATCTTTTTGCTGGGTGTATGCTTAGTTTGTCATGCAATGCCTTGTGGTGAGTGCATCGAGCTCGCAAACATGCCTATGTAACTCTGTTTTTGCTATGTTCCAGTTTTCTGCTAAGTCTGAATTTGTTAACGAAACTTGCTATGTTTACATGGTTGCCATCGTATTTTCTGATCCCTTTTGGCTTATGGTCAGTAAGGGACTTTTGTTACATTCTTTGATTAGTTTCATGCCATGCCTTGCTTTGCCATAATATGTTCCTCTAGCATGTTGTTATATTGCTCTAAACATTGCTTCCTGATGTTAAATCCTGACATGTTATTTTCACCAAGTCTGTAACCTGATATCTTTTGCACTTTTGCCATGCTTGTTTGAACCTGCTATTGTGTGAATTAGACATAGTTGAGTGTTCATCTTTTGTCAAGCATCTTGAGTGGATCACTTCCATGTGCTTTGTTGTTATGTTGGAGTGCGGTAGCTTATTTTTCTTGATGCATTTAGATGGCATCGTGCTGTTAATCGCAGCTTTGTGCCATTATTGTTTTGATTGTCATTTGCAAACCGTGCGTCCGATTCCGGTGATCTTTATATCGATTTCGACCGAAATCAACTCATCTTTCTAGCGGCACTCTTGGCTTGCCAAGTTGAGGCCTTATTCAATCTTTCCTTTCTGAAGCATGCATATGCATTGCATATCACATCCCGCATATCATGCCATGTTTTGCATCATGTTGTTTGCGCATTGCACCGTGGTTGATTGTGTCTCCCTTTGCTTTTGTTCTTGCTTTGGGGTAGAGCCGGGAGACAAGTACGTGATCGAGGAACCCGTTGAGTACACTTACGAGGATCAAGCTTATTTCAAACCAGAGAACTTGGCAGGCAAGATGACCATACCCTCATAATCACTTCTATCTTTGCTTGCTAGATGCTCGCTCTATTGCTATGCCTATGCTTCGACACCTACCACATTCTTTATCATGCCTCCCATATTGCCATGTCAAACCTCTAACCCACCTTGTCCTAGCAAACCGTTGTTTGGCTATGTTACCGCTTTGCTCAGCCCCTCTTACAGTGTTGTTAGTTGCAGGTGAAGATTGGAGTTTTGTTCCTTGTTGGAACATGTTTATTGTTGGGATATCATTATTATATCTTGTTTACTTTAATGCACCTATACACTTGGTTAAGGGTGGAAGGCTCGGCCTTATGCCTGGTGTTTTGTTCCACTCTTGCCGCCCTAGTTTCTGTCATACCGGTGTTATGTTTCTTGATTTTGCGTTCCTTACATGGTTGGGTTATAATGGGAACCCCTTGACAGTTCGCCTTGAATAAAACTCCCCCAGCAAGACCCAACCTTGGTTTTACTATTTGCAACCTAGCCTTTTTCCCTTGGGTCCTGCGGACTCAATGGTCATCTTTATTTTAACCCCCCGGGCCAGTGCTCCTCTGAGTGTTGGTCCGAACCGAGTAGACTGCAGGGCCACCTCGAGGCAACTTGAGGGTTGGTTTTACTCGTAGGATGTCTCATCCGGTGTGCCCTGAGAACAAGATATGTGCAGCTCCTATCGGGATTTGTCGGCACATTCGGGCGGCTTTGCTGGTTTAGTTTTACCATGGTCGAGATGTCTTGTAACCGGGATTCCGAGTCTGATCGGGCCGTCCTAGGAGAAGGAATATCCTTCGTTAACCATGAGAGCTTGTGATGGGCTAAGTTGGGACACCCCTGCAGGGATTTGAACTTTCGAAAGCCGTGCCCATGGTTATGGGCAGATGGGAATTTGTTAATGTCTGGTTGTAGAAAACCTAAAGCTTAACTTAATTAAAATGGATGAACAACGTGTGTAGCCGTGATGGTCTCTTTTCCGCGGTGTCCAAGAAGAGAACATGGTCTCGTGTTATGCTTGAATGTAAGTAGTCTAGGATCACTTCTTGATCATAGTTTCTCGAACGTGCTTTGACTTCTCTTCTCGCTCTCATTTGCGTATGTTAGCCACCATATATGCTAGTGCTTGCTGCAGCTCCACCTCATACCTTTTACATACCCATAAGCTTAAATAGTCTTGATCGCGAGGGTGTGAGATTGCTGAGTCCCCGTGACTCACAGATTACTTCCAAAACCAGAGGCAGGTGCCAATGATACCATTCCAGGAGATGCGACTGAGCTCAAGTGGGAGTTCGATGAGGACTCAGGACGATACTACATTTCCTTTCCAGACGATCAGAAGTGGAGCCTAGTTGGGGCAATCGGGGACGTTATGCATTTGGGGCTGTCTTCAATTTTGTTCCGTAGTCGGACCTTGATTGTATCTGCATGATTGTAATGCGATATTAATTTTATTGCGTGAAGTGGCGATTGTAAGCCAACTATGTACCTCTTTCTTATTCAGTACATGGGATGTGTAAAGATTACCCCTCTTGCGACATTGCCTACAATGCGGTTATGCCTCTAAGCCGTGCTCCGACACATGGGAGATATAGCCGCATCGTGGGTGTTACATCCTCTACCTCCAAACCTCTCGTAGAAGGCCGCGGCCAGGCCAAGCGGGCCTCTGGCCGCCGTTCCGCACCAGAGATCACCGTCGATCCTCTCTCGGTGCTCTACTCCCTCTGGCTCTCCTCTACGTCACCAACTCCTCCAGCATGTTCATGGTGCTCTCTTGGACAGGACGATGCTACTGGAGCTGCTGGAACGCCCCTGCCTCGCCGGAATCCTCAACTCCGACGAGTCCCCTCTATCGATGCCTCTGGAGACGACCATCATGACGCTGTTCATCCACCTCCGACCGAGCTGCTAGTACATGCGAGTTGTAGTGCGGTGGCGCATCCATCCATCCACTCGCTGGCGGCCGTCGTGGTCTCCTCACCATAGAACCACCGATGACATAGCCGATGCCCTCTGTTTCTCTCTCTCTCTCTCCTCTAACCCTGATAGTGGCTCCCACACGTCAGCCTCTCACTCACTCCCTCGAAGCGGTATAAGTGGAAGTGTATTTCTAAAATATGTGTTCGACATCACCCCCTCTGGTTATTTTCAAATTTCATTTTAATTCAGAAAATTGACCAAACTTTGACCAGCTCTAAATTTTATTCTACAAGTACAAATCAGTTGATTCTTTTTGCATTCGTTTTGTCTTGAACTCCTCTATCAGCATGCAAAAGATGAGATTTTTGCTTGCTGTAAATATTTTCTGGTACATTTAAATGTGTTATGTGACATTTTCTTTTTGTTATTTTAATTATTTTCAGAAGGAACTTGCTGCCTTGAGGAGAACTAGGAGGATTGTGACCCTCCTCTGCACTAAGGCAAGCCATCACAAAATTTGCAAGAATGACATTTCAATGATTATGATTTTCACTTGAATATGGTCCCATATAATGCATATAGAAAACTAAAATGATCTCACATGTGCTAGTTTCATATTCTTGCTATGCTGGTTATGTTTTCAGTGGTATTTAAGTTGTTTGGTTAAGGTTATTGAGTAGCTTACATAATCATGAGCATGAATAAGTTCATACTGTAGTTATGTTGAAATGGTGCATATGGATATTGTCGTATCTGCATCGCATACTATGACTCAGAAATATTTCTTTGCAAGTTGAAACCTGAAAATAATCCAACTTGAACATGTTGTTGATCGAGTCATGGTGCCACCGAATTGGGCTTTCTAGTGCAACCATATTTGCCTTTATGGGGAGGCCCTTTCTCGATCTATTGTTATGCCTCTCACCGGTGCCTCCAACTAGGGAAGGTTATGTGCTTGTGCTACCCTGGCCCGGTAGGCAGGCATAGCCTTGTGTGCTCATAGTTGATTTGGTACCATTGTCCCTGTTTGGGGCCGTTTTGTTTTGCCACAACGGTGGCCATTGGATGTCCGGAGTGGCATCGGGGCCACCCATGACTTAGCCCAAAGGGGAGTTGGTTGGAGTGGCCGGGAGAGTGTCATGGCAATGGATTGGTTCTGTTGGAACACCGTTGGTCCACCCAAATGGGAGTTAGAGGCCATGGGTTCTGTGGTGTGGGTACAGTGTGCTAACCTCTGCAGAGTGTGTTTAATCTATCGATAGACACATCCTCGGTCATGGACACAGTTCGTAGTAGGTCACACCGTGGATCAACAGAAATATTAAACCTGCACACTAAAGTTATATTTGTGGCACTTGATATGATGATGAAGTTGTTGGAACCGTCGAGATGGTTTCTTTTGTGATCCGAAGGTGATCATCGTGGTAAGATGATGCTTGTGGTTACGAGGTAACTAAGATGGTAAGCGTGTCTGAGAGGCCCTGTTGTGAGCACTGTCACTGCATGAGTAGCACGTTAAGTTCTTGCATATAACCGGCTTAAATATCATGTTATTGTTTGCCATTGTTGCTTTATTTCTGCGAGCTTGCAAGTACATTCAAAGTACTCACCTGGCGTGTCATGCCAGTTTCAAGAGAAGCCGTACCGGAGTTGAAGTTGCATCGTTGCATCGCAGTCTAGGCCGTATCCACATCAGTGTCCCTAGGAGATGGAGTCCCTCTATGTCGTCTTTCCGCTGCCGTGTAGTTATACCGTGATGCTCGAGGCCCCCTTTCATGTTCACTAAATAATGTACACATGTGCAGCAACACCGTGTGTGGGCCTCGCTACTTGATGTACTATTGAACCTATGTATCAATAAAGCGGCATATTTCTGTACTAAGTTGTTGTGTGTTGCCAGAAGACTTGCTCTCTGGATTGGCAATGCAAGGTAAACTGATTGCTCTGAGCCGGGGTGCCACACTTGGCATACGGTAAATTCATACGAACTGTTTGCGATGATCCAGAACAATGGAAATGGTTAGCCAGATGAGGATGTGTTTGATATACTGCATACAGTTCGCTGGGATGAACTATATGTGATTAGGAAACACAATAGAAACGGTAAGCCAGATCAAGGTGTGTGCGATGGAGGGCATACGGTTCACTCGGATGAACTGTTTGCGATGAGCCAAGACAACAAAAACAGTTCAACTGAACAAGATGTGTGTGATACATGGCAAATAGGTATGTAATTTGAAATGTGTGCGAAGACCAATAACAACACAGATGATTGCTGTTAATAAGCCGTATGATTTGCTCTGTCTATAGAAGAATAACATATACATATGACAGTTCCAGGGTGAAGAATAAGTGGTCGGTCGATCGAGCTGGATAGCTGATTCCTCCATCGCACCGTGGGGTGGTGTAATTTTACCTTTTCTTTATGACAGTTCCTCCTTTTGCTTTTTTTTGCTTGGTCGTGCAGTTTGGATCACGCCGACTACCAGCTGAATCAACAACAAAAAATGATCCCAGGGACGAACGGCGGCGATGAGTGGTTTGGGGCTAGGTGAGCGGCGGCCGTCGTCCCGCAACGATATGAGTGGGCCCAGCGGGAGCTCGGACTCTACGCTGTTCTCTCAAGCCCGGTGTGGTGGACGACGCCTCGCCAGCAACAAACACCTGGCCATAGTCGGGCACAGTCCGTGACTCAGGGGTTGGAGGCATCCTTGTCTAGCCGATGAGCTGGTTATGGTCGGGCGGGCAGCGCGGCGTGGCTGCTGCGTGAAGAGGTACTTCGTCGCTTTTCGGTAGATGCCTCCAAATGATTTTGCTTCAGGATCCAGCCCTTTCAATTTGATTCTATTTTACGGGAGCTATGATTGATTCTCGCTACAACTTCACCATCGATTGCTTTATTATGCTTGACTACCTGTGTAGATCGAGATCCCACAGGCTGGCATCCATAGCTGGATATGCTTCAGTAGCCCACTTCATTGCCTCGATGTTGCCTACCAATGGTCGTAGCCTTATAAGTGTTGCCTCAGATCTTGGACTATCTCTTCAGGAGCAAACACATATAACAATAAATCAGACGCATGCAGGCAACACTTCACTGCACACGATATACTTGATCCGGCAGCTAGTTTATCCATATCGTTGATTGATGCGGAACAAACATACTACTAGTCAATTTCACAATTCAGTTGTTGTTCTGGCCCACTAATAATAATAATAAAAGCAATGAAATCCTTATCCTTCACTTGCTCCTAGTAATTCCCAAAAGAAACCAAGCAAAGGATTGGGAGTAAAAACTAATTCCTTGCCCAATACACTACTAATTCCCTCCTTTAAAGTCATATCCCTCTTCCCATTATTGCCAAATAGGCTATAGATGAGTTGCTCGGGTGGCCTGAGGCAAAACAAGAACCATTTGTACTCCAATTGGTTAGGAACGCGGTTTTATTATTCTTCAGTTTATTAGTGCGAAGTTGGTTGCATCATCTGCTTAAGGAGATAGTCATGTGCGCCACGAAATTAACTTCACCTAAAGACGGTATGAGCAGGCATACCTCCTAGTCTAGCTAGCTGGGCTATGCAGCTATCTGATTGTAATTCAGAAGTAGTGTCCTTGGTAGTTCCAATAAATCAGGGATTCAGTACGAAGCTAATTTGGAGCCAGGCGAGTTGGGATTCATATCCCTTTTCGGAGGTGAGGTAGCCCTGCCATCACTCATATGTCATTGCATATTTATAGAAATCGATCTAGCACGTCTGCTCCCTCCATAATTTATTTGAATCTGTAGCAGACTGGTTTGCTCACAACCTACTTGATAGAATACCTACAAGAGCCAATTATCCATCTCCACAAATATCCCGGGGTCTTCCCATCAATTGCATCTTAATTTGACTCCCATTTTTGCAGATTAGTTTGTTTGCATATTTATTTTTGTACTGGTATTGATCAAGCACGCTTTTTATTCCGCGAATCAGTAACATGGTGCACACATATTTGTTTCTTGCGATTGGTTACAGAAGCCTAGTTAACTATATTCACCTTTTAGCAGTAATACAACTATTTGGTTATTTCCTACTTCCTTGCAGTGATTATCACTCCGACAGGTGGATGCACACGTATAATGGGTGTGTCATGGCTGTATTTTTCCCGTGACTATCGGAAAGTAATCTCCTTTATATGACTATATTTTGGGGGGAATTTGTACTTAGATGGCTAAGCAACAAAGGCAGGAGATTCCAGCGATAGATTTGAGGTCGGCGCCTCACGAAGGCATGCTCCTTGCCGGGAGAGGCAGGGGCATCCTTTCTTGGTCTGCATCTTTCACCTCTGTTGCTTCAGGTGAGCCCTGATTTCTCATCCTATCATTTCTTTTTTAACCTCCTATAACTCCAGCAATGTACTTATTTGTTTGATCTATTTGTATTTACAAAATATGATTATGATTCCACTATTTGATTAATTCCTAGAATTACTGAACTATATATTCATTTCTATTTTGTGCTCATGCCGCGCTTGTTGAATTGCTTACTTGGAGGTTTATTCGATTTATAGATAGCGGCACAAGTGGAGCAGGAGGCTGCAATGGATTTTATACTATGGTACGTGTGCACTTCAATCAGCGCAAACTACTCTTTATATTTTAGTTGCATTTATTGCATGATCTAGAAGAGAAGCTTCGATTTTGGCAATAGACGCTGGAGAAAGTTGTTGCTAGTTTTGGAGGTTTATGTGTGATAGTTATCATGTTGTGAGATTCAGTTCGTTTGAGCCAGCTTCTGCTCCTCCTAGGTTATGGAGCGATCGAGTGGAGTCTGAAGACGTGCTAGAGTGCATGCTCCCTCCCTTAGACTTTGCAGCGGCTGATGGCTCTATCGATGGGTGCATAGAGACGTCGGCTACTTTGATGACTTCGGTCGAGGGGGGAGAGGATCGTGGGCAGGTGGCCCCTCATTCCCCCTCTCCTTCCGATGTCTTGCCACAGATGAGGACTACGGTGGAGGTGTCTGTGTTGCCGATCGGTGACATGGCCGTTTTGGGAGGGGGGGCCGGGCAGGAGGCCTTGGTTCCCTCCTCTCCTGCGGTGGTAGGGCGAGGGAGGCGGCAGGAGGCCTCGACTCCATCCTCTCCTACGGTGGTCGGGGCGGCCGTGCCTGCGGCGGCCATGGGTCCCGAGGATTGGCAGTCACCTGCTCAGCTATAGGGGATGCTCCAGCTGACGCCGACCAGGGTGGTCGCATCACCCGCATGCTTGAAGGCAGGGTCGGGTGGGGAGCAGGGGCAAGCGGCCCTCACACTCACTTCCCCTCGCTCGCCTTTGGGCGGGCCGACGACTGTGCTGGCCGCGTCAGGTGGGGAGCGTGGGCAGGTGGCCCAGTCTCTTCCCCCGCGCTCACCGGGGTCGGTGCCTGCAGTTCTTGGCGCCTCTCTGGGTGATGCAACCTGGCCGCATGTTGGGGGTGGCGCTGGAGGCCTTACCCCTAACGGGCCCACTCGGGAGGTGGTCGTCGCTTTCGGAGGCATTCCAGATCATGTTTCTGAGGGGCGGCGGATGAGCTTCCGTTTCCAGGACCAGCCGGATGTTGATGACATGCAGCTGAGGTGCGCCAAGCGGGTGGCCAAGCTTCATGACATTGAGGTCACTATTGGTATGTCGGTCAACACTTCCAATTCCATTCTGCATTTTTCTAACGATGAGATTATTCATAATGCAAATCAGTTAGGAGTTTCACTAGTTTGCTTTGGTTATGAAACTAGTCCTACTATGATGGGCATCCAAGAGGGATATAATAAAAACTTTCATATAAGTGCATTGAATACTAAGAGAAGTTTGATACTTGATGATTGTTTTGAGATATGGAGATAGTGATATCAAAGTTGTGATAGTTGAGTAGTTGTGAATTTGAGGAATACTTGTTTTGAAGTTTGCAAGTCCCGTAGCATGCACACATGGTAAATGTTGTGTAACAAATTTGAAACATGAGGTGTTATTTTATTATCTTCCTTATGAGTGGCGGTCGGGGACGAGCGATGGTCTTTTCCTACCAATCTATCCCCCTAGGAGCATGCGCGTAATACTTGTTTTTTGATGACTTGTAGATTTTTGCAATAAGTATGTGAGTTCCTTATGACTAATGTTGAGTCCATGGATTATACACACTCTTACCCTTCGATCATTGCTAGCCTCTTCGGTACCGTGCATTGCCCTTTCTCACATTGAGAGTTGGTGCAAACTTCGCCGGTGCATCCAAACCCCATGATATGATACGCTCTATCACACATAAACCTCCTTATATCTTCCTCAAAACAGCCACCATACCTACCTATTATGGCATTTCCATAGCCATTCCGAGATATATTGCCATGCAACTTTCCACCGTTCCGTTTATTATGACACGCATCATCATTGTCATATTGCTTTGCATGATCATGTAGTTGACATCGTATTTGTGGCAAAGCCATCATGCATAATTTATCATACATGTCACTCTTGATTCATTGCCCATCCCGGTACACCGCCAGAGGCATTCATATAGAGTCATACTTTGTTCTAGTATCGAGTTGTAATTTTTGAGTTGTAAATAAATAGAAGTGTGATGATCATCATTAATAGAGCATTGTCCCCCAAAAAAGAAGAAAGGCCAAAAAAAGAGAAAGGCCAAATAAAAAAAGAAAGGCCAAATAAAAAAAGAAAGGCCAAATAAAAAATAAAAGGGACAATGCTACTATCCTTTTTCCACACTTGTGCTTCAAAGTAGCACCATGATCTTCATGATAGAGAGTCTCTTGTTTTGTCACTTTCATATACTAGTGGGAAATTTTCATTATAGAACTTGGCTTGTATATTCCAACAATGGGCCTCCTCAAGTGCCCTAGGTCTTCGTGAGCAAGCAAGTTGGATGCACACCCACTTAGTTTCTTTTGTTGAGCTTTCATACATTTATACCTCTAGTGCATACGTTGCATGGCAATCCCTACTCCTTGCATTGACATCAATTGATGGGCATATCCATAGCCCATTGATTAGCCGTGTCGATGTGAGACTTTATCCTTTTTGTCTTCTCCACATAACCCCCTCATTATATTCTATTCCACCCATAGTGCTATATCCATGGCTCACGCTCATGTATTGCGTGAAAGTTGAAAAAAGTTTGAGATTACTAAAGTATGAAACAATTGCTTGGCTTGTCATCGGGGTTGTGCATGATGAGAGCGTTCTTGTGTGATGAAAATGGAGCATGACCAAACTATATGATTTTGTAGGGATGAACTTTCTTTGGCCATGTTATTTTGAGAAGACATGATTGCTTAGTTTGTATGCTTGAAGTAATATTATTTTTATGTCAATATTAAACTTTTGTCTTGAATCTTATGGATCTGAACATTCATGCCAAAATGAAGAGAATTACTTAGAGAAATATGTTAGGTAGCATTCCACATCAAAAATTCTGTTTTTATCATTTACCTACTCGAGGACGAGCAGGAATTAAGCTTGGGGATGCTGATATGTCTCCAACGTATCTATAATTTTTGATTGTTCCATGCTATTATATTATCTGTTTTGGATGTTTATGGGCTTTATTATGCACTTTTAAATTATTTTTGGGACTAACCTATTAACCCAGAGCCGAGTGCCAGTTTATGTTTTTTTCCTTGTTTTAGAGTATCGCAGAAAAGGAAAATCAAACGGAGTCCAATTGACCTGAAACTTCACGGAACTTATTTTTGGACCAGAAGAAGCCCACGGAGTATCGGAGTTGGACCAGGAGAGTCCCAGGCTGCCCATGAGGGTGGGGGCGCGCCCACCCCCCTGGGCGCGCCCTCCACCCTCGTGGGCCCCTCGTGGCTCCCCTGACGTACTTCTTCCACCTATATATCTCCATATACCCTAAAAACATCCGAGAGCACAATAGATCGGGAGTTCCGCCGCCAGAAGCCTCCGTAGCCACCGAAAGCCAATCTAGACCCGTTCCGGCACCCTGCTGGAGGGGGAATCCCTCTCCGGTGGCCATCTTCATCATCCCGGTGCTCTCCATGATGAGGAGGGAGTAGTTCTCCCTCGGGGCTGAGGGTATGTACCAGTAGCTATGTGTTTGATCTCTCCTCTCTCTCGTGTTCTTGATTGATACGATCTTGATGTATCGCGAGCTTTGCTATTATAGTTGGATCTTATGATGTTTCTCCCCCCCTCTACTCTCTTGTAATGGATTGAGTTTCCCCTTTGAAGTTATCTTATCAGATTGAGTCTTTAAAGATTTGAGAACACTTGATGTATGTCTTGCCGTGCGTATCTGTGGTGACAATGGGAAATCACGTGATTCCACTTGATTTATGTTTTGGTGATCAACTTGCGGGTTCCGGACCTTTGAATCTATGCATAGGGGTTGGCACACGTTTTCATCTTGACTCTCCGGTAGAAACTTTGGGGCACTCTTTTAGGTTCTATGTGTTGGTTTGAATAGATGAATCTGAGATTGTGTGATGCATATCGTATAATCATACCCACGGATACTCGAGGTGAATTGGAGTATCTAGGTAACATTAGGGTTTTGGTTGATTTGTGTCTTAAGGTGTTATTCTAGTACGAACTCTAGGGCTGTTTGTGACACTTATAGGAATAGCCCAACGGATTGATTGGAAAGAATAACTTTGAGGTGGTTTCGTACCCTACCATAATATCTTCGTTTGTTCTCTGCTATTAGTGACTTTGGAGTGACTCTTTGTTGCATGTTGAGGGATAGTTATGTGATCCAATTATGTTATTATTGTTGAGAGAACTTGACCTAGCGAAAGTATGAACCCGAGGCCTTGTTTCAGCGCATTGCAATACTGTTTACGCTCACTTTTATCATTAGTTACCTTGCTGTTTTATATTTTCAGATTACAAAGCCCTTTGTCTACCATCCATATACCACTTGTATCACCATCTCTTCACCGAACTAGTGCACCTATACAATTCACCATTGTTTTGGGTGTGTTGGGGACACAAGAGACTCTTTGTTATTTGGTTGTAGGGTTGCTTGAGAGAGACCATCTTCATCATACACCTCCTACGGATTGATATACCTTAGGTCATCCAGTTGAGGGAAATTTGCTACTATCCTACAAACCTCCGCACTTGGAGGCCCAACTACATCTACAAGAAGGTTGTGTAGTAGACATCAGAGGGTAAGACAAAAGATGTCATGCAAGTTCTTTTCCATAAGCACGTATGACTATATTCGGAATACATGCCTACATTACATTGATGAACTGGAGCTAGTTCTGTGTCACCCAAGGTTATGACTGTTACATGATCGATCGCATCCGGCATAATTCTCCATCACCGATCCAATGCCTACGACCTTTCCATATATTGTTCTTCGCTTATTTGCTTTTCCGCTGCTACTGTTACAATCACTATAAAATCCAAAAATATTACTTTTGCTACCATTACCTTTTGCCACTGTTACCACTACTATCATATTGCTTTGCTACTAAATACTTTGCTGGAGATATTAAGTTTCCAGGTGTGGTTGAATTGACAACTCAGCTGCTAATACTTGAGAATATTCTTTGGCTCCCCTTGTGTCGAATCAATAAATTTGGGTTGAATACTCTACCCTCAAAAACTGTTGTGATCCCCTATTCTTGTGGGTTATCAAGAACATTTTATGGCGCCATTTCTGGGGAGCATAGCTCTATTCTTTGAGTCACTTGGGATTTATATCTGCTTATCACTATGAAGAACTTGAAAGATCCAAAAACCAAGATTTATCCCTCAACTATGAGGGGAGGTAAGGAACTGCCATCTAGCTCTACACTTGATTCACCTTCTATTTTGAGTAAAGTTGCGACACCTACACATGCTATTAATTCTGATATGTCGCATGTTATTGATGATGCCACTTCTGCTGTGCATGATACTTATGATGAAACTACTTCTATGCTTGATACTACTGTGCCACTTGGTGAATTTCTTGATGAACAACTTGCTAGGGCTAGAGAGAATGAAATTATTGAAACTGATAATATTGATGAAAGTGAGGAGGAAGATTCTCCCCCTAGATATGAATTGCCTGTTGTTCCTGAGGGTTATGTTATGGATGAAGAAACTTCTAGAGACTTTCTTGCTTGCAATGATAGAAGTGATCTTAAGAAATTATTAGCTAAGCTGAAAGAAAAACTCTGAATGCTAGACTGAAATATGACCCTGCTTATGCTACTTCACCTATCTTTATTACTGATAAGGATTATGATTTCTCGGTTGATCCTCAGTTAATTACTTTGGTTGAATCTGATCCTTTCTATGGCTATGAATCTGAAACCGTTGTGGCACATCTTACTAAATTAAATGATATAGCTACCCTGTTTACTAATGATGAGAAAACTCGTTACTATTATATCCTTAAATTATTTCCGTTCTCATTAAAGGGTGATGCTAAGATATGGTTTAATTCTCTTGATCCTGGTTGTGTGCGTAGTCCCCAGGATATGATTTACTACTTCTCTGCTAAATATTTCCCCGCTCATAAGAAACAAGATGCTTTAAGGGAAATATATAATTTTGTGCAAATTGAAGAAGAGAGTCTCCCACAAGCTTGGGGGAGGCTTCTCCGATTACTTAATGCTTTGCCTGATCATCCTCTCAAGAAAAATGAAATACTTGATATCTTTTATATTGGACTAACCGATGCTTCCAGAGATTACCTAGATAGTTGTACTGGTTGTGTTTTCAGGAAAAGAACTGTTGATCAAGCCGAAATTTTATTGAATAATATGTTGACTAATGAAAATAATTGGACACTTCCTAAACCAACTCCCAAGCCAACTCCGAAGAAAAGGGGTATTCTATTTCTCAGCCCTGAAGATATGCAAGAGGCAAAGAAATCAATGAAAGGAAAAGGTATAAAAGCTGAAGATGTTAGGAATTTACCTCCTATTGAAGAAATACATGGTCTTAATTTGCCGCCTGTTGAAGAAACACACGGTCTCGATAACCCGACACAGGTAGTAAAGGTAAATTCTCTCTATAGATATGATAAAGCTGAAATCCCCCCTGCTAAGTTTGCTAGCCAATGTTTGGATGAATTTGATAACATTATGGTTAAGCAAGAAGATTTTAATGCTTATGTTGGTAGACAATTGAAACATAATGCTTATATGATTGAACACTTGAGTGATTATATGGATAATGTTAAAGGTGAACTTAAAATTATTAGTAAACATGCTTCTATGGTTACCACTCAAGTAGAACAAGTACTTAAAGCTCAGAATGATTTGCTCAATGAATTGAATAGTAAGTGTCCGTGTCAAAACCGGCGGATCTCGGGTAGGGGGTCCCGAACTGTGCGTCCAGGCCGGATGGTAACAGGAGGCAGGGGACACGATGTTTTACCCAGGTTCGGGCCCTCTTGATGGAGGTAAAACGCTACGTCCTGCTTGATTGATATTGATGATATGGGTAGTACAAGAGTACATCTACCACGAGATCAGAGAGGCTAAACCCTAGAAGCTAGCCTATGGTATGATTGTATGTTTGGTTGTTGTCCTACGGACTAAAACCCTTCGGTTTATATAGACACCGGAGAGGGTTAGGGTTACACAAGGTCGGTTACAAAGGAGGAGATATCCATATCCGTATTGCCTAGCTTGCCTTCCACGCCAAGTAGAGTCCCATCCGGACACGAGACAAAGTCTTCAATCTTGTATCTTCATAGTCTAACAGTCCGGCCAATGGAGATAGTCCGGCTGTCCGGAGACCCCCTAATCCAGGACTCCCTCAGTAGCCCCTGAACCAGGCTTCAATGACGATGAGTCCGGCGCGCAGTATTGTCTTCGACATTGCAAGGCGGGTTCCTTCTCCGAATACATCATAGAAGAATTTGAATACGAGGATAGTGTCCGACCCTACAAAATAAGTTCCACATTCCACCATAGAGAGAATAATATTTTCGCAGATCTAATTTGCTGGCTTGTTTTGGCAGCATGACGTTACGTCATGGCCCGGTGATTATTCGAACCGTTTCTTTTAACCACCCCCACACATAATGCGAGGCAGTTCTTCGACACGTCTTGTCAAAGCAGAGATCGTGTCCCCTTGTGACGGGATTCTCATCAATACGGGCGTGGGTAACCCAACCACGCCATCAATTGCGGCGCTTGGGGAATAAGCGAGTTTTACCAGGCGAGTGGGGACGCTTAGTTTCGTCTGCCCATATAAAGGGATAAGGATTCACCTTTCTATCCACGCCTTCTTCCTCCTTTGCTCATCCGTTTTCGCACACTCGAGCTCTAGCGCCCAAGTCCGCACTTCCCACCTCAACCTTCTCCAACCATGTCCGGAGCGGGAGGCAGGTGGATGGTCTCCTCCGTCATGGAGGGAGACATCAAGAAGCTGCGCGGAGCCGGATACTTAGCCGCGAACATCGCGCATCGGCTGCCCGCTGCGGGGCAGATCGTCCCTACCCCGGAACCTCACGAGAGGGTAGTTTTCCTTCACCACTTCCTCCGCGGACTAGGGTTTCCCCTCCATCCATTTGTCCGTGGTCTCATGTTCTACTACGGGCTGGACTTTCATGATCTGGCCCCGAACTTCATCCTCAACATTTGGGCGTTCATCATCGTGTGTGAGGCTTTCCTCCGCATCCGGCCCCACTTCGGCCTGTGGTTAAAGACCTTCAATATCAAGCCGAAGGTAGTACGAGGCCAACAAGCAGAATGCGGCGGAGCCATGGTGGGCAAGATGCCCAACGTCATATGGCTCGAAGGCTCCTTCGTGGAGACAATAAAGGGATGGCAATCGGCGTGGTTCTACATCACCGAGCCGCGCGACGCCAAATGGGCGGCAGCCCCTGAGTTTCGATCCGGATTCCCTACACGGCTCACTTCCTGGAAGGAGAAGGGCCTATCGTGGGGTTCATCGGTGGAGCTGGACGGACTCCAGAAATGTATCCGGAGTATGGAAAGCAAGAAGCTCAAGCTTGTTAACATAGTCCAAGTTATGCTCATCCGCCGGATCCTCCCATGTCAACAATGGGATTTTACCTTATGGGAGTTCGACCCGGCCCAGCACTAGACTCTGACTGAGCTCTTTGATATGACGCACAAGGACGTCTGGAAGGTGCTGTTCAAGGGTGCCGAGGTCCCTACTTCTCTCGCCGAGGATCGTGGACTAAGTGCAAAGCGCCTAGCGCGTTCGGTGAGTTCAATACGTCCTGTAAGACATTTATTTTCCCTAGCTTAATTATGTGCGGGGTCTAATCTCCAGGCCTTTGACAGGACTGGGTGGAGATGTCGGGGTAGATCGACTGTCCGACCCCTTTACCCAAAGATACTGCGGGCGCTCTCCTGACGGAAATGCTGACTCTGGCTCCTTACAAGGTGCCGGAGAAGACCAAGAAGGCCAAGGGAACCCGAAAGAGTTCCCGGCGCCAGGTGTTATCGGACTCATCGTCCGATAACTCTGCGGCACACTCTTCCCCGAAGACGAGGAGGAAGAAGAAGATGCTCCCCCTCCAGGCGGGGGAGACAAGAAAAGGAAGGCCGCCCCAACTGGGGAGGCCGAAGGGTCCAAGAAGGGGAGGACTCTCCTTCTGGACAGTTCCACCGCCGCCGCCGAGGGCGAAGACGAGTGGTTGCCCCGGGCCAAGCCCCCGGGGAGATCGTAAGTATTCGGATACCAGAGTAACTCATAGCATTCCTTTGTCGCACTGCTTTCCCTAACGCCGAACATGATTATGCAGGCCGCCGCGAACCAGCATCGATGTATCATCGGACGGCTCCCTGGGCTCGTCGGACATGGATAGCGATCCAGTCCTGACCGCCACCTCCCCTCATCCTGCTGACGACGCCGAGGTGCTGTCTCAAGAGGCACCGGGTCGAGGGGAGACAGTCCTGGAGGCGCCTCAAGGCGACCTTCCGGACTCCGGGAGCCGCGGGGACGGGGCCCCCGAGAGCTCCGAGTTCGGCCCTCAGCCGAACACCGCGCCGGACCCTCCAGCGGTTCCGGGCTCGGGCAGGCGGCCTCCTTCTAAGAGGGGCAAGACGCCTGTGCCGGTGACCTCTGTCCATCCAGAGGCGCCGGACAATCTGCTGGAAGCGCTTCGCAGCGCTTCCATCGACGAGGAGCACCGCACTATCATGAGTGCGGTGATCCAGAAGGTTCAGTCCGCCAAGAGCGGATTGACTGAAGCCTGTGCCAGCCTTCTAACAGGCTTCGAGGTAAGTGTTTTAAAATGTAGTAGAAATATTACCGCATAGACAGTAGCCCCTGATGCTTTGTTCGGTGTTCACAAAGAAAAGCCGAACAGAGGATCAAATAATATCGCAGGAGTCTAATATAAGTGTGTCAATATGCATATGCAGGCTTCGCTGCTGGCGTCCGCCGCACTGACTGCGGAGGTCGCCGTACTGAAGCAGGACCTCGAGGGGTCCAGGAAAGAGCTCGGCCTTGCCAAGAGGCAGCTCGAGGAGAACAAGGGTAAGTAATACCCTGTCTATAGATATGTATATATAAAAGAGGACGCGATTGCAAAATGACAGGATCATCGTATGTTTGCCAGGGGCCACGACCGAGGTGGCGACCCTGAAGCAAGCGCTAACCAAGGCCGAAGATAAAGCGGCCAAGGAGCGCACCGAGCGAGAGAAGCACGAGGCTCGGGTGGGCGAGGTGCAGCAAGAGCTCCAGGCTCTCGTGGCGAAGCACGAGGCGTTGGAGCTTGACTCCAAGACGCGGGAGTCTGAGCTTGCCGCGGCCCTCGAGAGTGTAAAAAGTGCCAAGGCCGAAGCCCAAAAGGCCCTCCAAGAGATCGACGCGATGAAGAAGATAGCGGCGGGTAAGGCTTTCTATATGCAAAGCAAGCATGTAAAAGTAAATTACCGATTACTTACCCGGATCCGGAGCTCTTCAGGAGCATTCGCAGATTTGCCCCGCAGTGTGTCCGATGCCGCACAATTTTACCAGGCCGAGGACGGAAGCTCGACGGAGAAGCTGTTCTGGTCTCAGTATGCTGAGGCCGAACATCCGGTGCCAATGAGCGACCAGCTGAAGCAGATGGTCGAGCTACATAAGGCGGCCGATCAGGCCATGAAGAGCTTTATAGTCCGGCTGTGGCCTGGCGACGCCCTTCCGAACAGCTTCTTCGGCCTGGTGAGGCGGCTTGTGGATGCCTGCCCGCGGCTGGAGGTCGTCAAGCGATCTGTCTGCATTGAAGGTGCACGCCGGGCTTTCGCCCGTGTGAAATTGCAGTGGGTCAAGCTAGACGCCGTGAAGCTGATCAAGGAGGGGCCGCCGGAGGGCAAGGAGCACCGCCACCCCGAGATGTACTTCGAGGGTGTTCTATCGGGCGCCCGTCTCATCGCGGATAAGTGTTCAAAAGATGTAATATTTGAATGAGACTTGCTCGTTTATCCTGTATGTATGAAAACTTGTTTCATATGCGCTATGCAACGCTTGTTTGAATTTAAAATATTACCTTCTGTTTGGCCGTTTATCCAATCTGAGAGATGGCTAGTCCTCGGCTTCTGCCCCCATGCCACGAGTGCTGGGGTGTTCGGGATAAACCCGAGCACTCTTGTTCCCATATTTGGGTCCTTCGAGGGAGGTGCTCAGCACAACGAACAAGGCAACCAGACTAATAATGCTTTATCACTCTCACTTAGCCATAGAATTCTATAATTTTAAATTTCGGCGAAGCCCCTGGTATTCGGAAGGCCGAATTCGGGGCGCGATACACGCCTGTAAGCCGGACAGGGCCGGCCCTCGCCCTAAGCGGCATAAGTCTTTAGGGACTCGAAAAACCTCGCCGAACAGCGACCAGTCTCTCGCCTTATCATGACAGTCAGTTTTAGCTTTCTCTACTGAGGTGCTAAGCCCAGCAGAACCGGGGCACAATCGCAGCAGTTCTCCTAGCGTTACCTTAGCCGATAGAGCGGAACGTAAGGTACCAAAACATAGGAGCCGGGCAAACCCAACATTTGACCAAAGACATGTATCGGAGCCGATGCATATAATGCTATAAGTTCGGGGTGCCACACTCGTGAAAGTGTTCGGACTTTTCACACCGCATTGTGGGGTACGTAAGCCCCTGGTGTATTGGTCATACCATAGTGTATGGTTGCAAGGCGTCATTAATGAACACACACACACATATATATATATATAACAAGAATGCAATAATAGTTGTAATGTCATGCATTGTTTATTAAAAAATTGCGTTAAAGCAGAGTGATACGGATAGTGCGATAAGCAAAGAGTAGGACTATGTCCCTTCCAAGGGCAAGCTGAGGAATGATATTAAATTGAATATTTTACTCGTTACTGTAATCAACCTGGGAATTCCGTGGTATAACGTAGCTGTCTGCCTCCTTGGTTGCTGCATCATGTGTTCGGCAATAGTGCTGCCGAACAGTGTTTCCAGAGATTAAGGTCCTGAAAGAAAAAGAAAAATAACCGAACGGGAAGCCCCTAGTGCGGTTTAGGCCGCGTCTTGGGGCGTGCCGCAGTTGTGCCCCCCTCCCCACCTGTGCCCATGGTATTTTTAATGCGTAATTATGTACGCGCGACACGAGTTTCGCCGCTGGGCTGGGATTGGGGTGGCCGCCGTATTGCTACGCGAGCTCAGATCGCGCCAGGCGGTCTATTTGCCGATTGCCCCGAGCGCGCTTGAAGGTGTCCGGGCTGTGAAGCACCGAACTGGTTGATTGCCTTGAGAGGCTGCTTTGCGTTTCTGCTGCGAGGGCTGCGGTGTGCTCCTCTGTTCGGAGAGAGCGCTCTGTGTTTCCATTGACTGTAATAACTCCGCGAGGTCCTGGCATCTTGAGCTTGAGGTTATGCATAATGCGGTACCGCATTGAATCTAGCAAATGCGGTTCGCCCGAGCAGCGCGTGATAACCACTGCGGAACGGGACTATATCGAAGATTAACTCTTCGCTTCGGAAGTTATCCGGGGATCCGAAGACCACTTCCAGTGTAATTGAGCCTGTGCAATGGGCCTCGACACCTGGAATGACGCCCTTAAAGGTCGTTTTTGTGGGTTTGATCCTTGAGGGGTCTATACCCATTTTGCGCACTGTGTCCTGATAAAGCAGGTTCAGGCTGCTGCCGCCGTCCATAAGGACTCGAGTGAGGTGAAATCCGTCGATGATTGGGTCTAGGACCAGTGCGGCGAATCCGCCATGACGGATACTAGTGGGGTGGTCCCTGCGATCGAAGGTGATCGGACAGGAGGACCAAGGGTTGAACTTTGGGGCGACTGGCTCCAACGCATATACGTCCCTGAGCGCACGCTTCCGCTCCCTCTTGGGGATGTGGGTTGCGTATATCATGTTCACCGTCCGCACTTGCGGGGGAAACCTCTTCTGTCCTCCAGTGTGCGGCTGCCGGGGCTCCTCCTCGTCATCGCTATGCGGCCCCTTGTCCTTGTTTTCGGCAATTAACTTGCCGGCCTGCTTGAACACCCAACAATCCCTGTTGGTGTGATTGGCTGGCTTGTCTGGGGTGCCGTGTATTTGACACGAGCGATCGAGTATACGGTCCAAGCTGGACGGACCCGGCGTACTTTGTTTGAATGGCTTTTTCCGCTGACCGGGTTTAGAGCCTTTGAATCCGGCATTGACTGCCGTATCCTCAGTATTTTCGCTGTTAATGCGGCGCTTATGCTTGTTGCGACGTGACCTGCTATTGCCGTCCTTGGTATCTGAGGTACCATGGTTCTTTGATATGTTATTACTGCGAGCCAGCCAGCTGTCTTCTCCCGCACAAAAGCGGGTCATGAGCGTCGTGAGAGCTGCCATAGATTTCGGCTTTTCCTGACCAAGGTGCCGGGCTAGCCACTCGTCTCGGATGTTGTGCTTGAAAGCCGCTAAGGCCTCCGCATCCGGACAGTCGATGATTTGATTTTTCTTTGTAAGGAACCGAGTCCAGAATTGCCTGGCCGACTCTTCTGGCTGCTGAATTATGTGGCTCAAATCATCGGCGTCTGGTGGTCGCACATAAGTGCCCTGAAAGTTGTCGAGGAATGTGGCTTCCAGATCTTCCCAACAGCTAATGGAGTCCGCTGGCAAGCTGTTAAGCCAATGCCGCGCTGGTCCTTTGAGCTTTAGTGGGAGGTATTTGATGGCGTGTAAGTCATCGCCACGGGCCATGTGGATGTGGAGGAGGAAATCCTCAATCCATACTGCGGGATCTGTTGTGCCGTCGTATGATTCAATATTTACAGGTTTGAAACCTTCTGGGAATTGATGTTCCATTACTTCGTCTGTGAAGCATAAGGGGTGTGCGGCGCCTCTGTATTGGGCTATATCGCGACGCAGCTCGAATGGGTCTTGCCCGCTGTGTTCGGCCCGACCGGATTTGCTTTTACTGTATCCGGCATGACGTTTGTCGTCTCGCAGAGTGGTGCGCCCTCGTGATCCGTAGATCGATCTTGAATGCTTTGCCTTGTCCTCCAATATGTCTCGCAGGTCTGGCGTATCTCCCCATGCCTTTTTATTTGAATGGCGTTGGGGTGGAGGCTGAGCTTTTGGCTGGAATGCCTCTCTATCGCGGCCACGAGGTGGCCGATCAGCCGTATCATACGCTTCTTCCTCCAGTCGGGGTAGTAACCTGCGCCTTGGGTAACTCTTGGAGGGGCGCTCGAGTTTATATTCCTCGGCCGCGAGGACTTCAGTCCATTTGTCAGCTAGCAGATCTTGATCAGCTTGAAGCTGCTGCTGCTTTTTCTTCAGGCTATTTGCCGTGGCCATAAGCCGGCGCTTGAAGCGCTCTTGTTCGACGGGATCCTCTGGTACGGCGAATTCATCGTCGCCGAGGCTTGCCTCGTCTTCGGAGGGGGGATGTAATTGTCATCCTCCTCCTCTCCGTCTGCCGCTCTCTCGGGAGAGCTGGCTCCTCCATCCTCCTGCTCTAAATCTTGCTGGAGGGGTCTGTTGTTTTCTTCGGCACTATCCGGAGGGTTATTATCTCCTGTGCCGGTATCACCACTTTTGCTTTGGCGGGACTTAGAGCGGCGCCGCTGACGTCGGCGTTTGGGTTGCTTCTTGGAGGGGTCATCTTCCGCCATCCCGTCGCCATTGCCCTCTTTGGGTGTATCCACCATGTATATGTCATATACGAGGTGGATTTCCAGTGCCTTATAGGTGCTGGTTCATGTTCGTCTCCTACATCGTCGTCCATACCATCGATGTCTTTCGAGTTGAGCATGTCGGTTAAATCATCGACAGTGGCTACGAAGTGGGTGGTGGGTGGGCATCGAATTTCTTCGTCGTCCGCATCCCAATCCTGTTGGACATAATCCGGCCAGGGCTCTCCTGACAAAGAGAGAGACCTTAGTGAATTCACAATGTCACCGAAGGGCGAGTGCTGAAAGATATCCGCGGCGGTGAATTCCATGATCGGCACCCAATCGGATTTGATTGGCAGGGCGCGGATGGTTCGGAGTCCGGAAAAGAATCCGACACCTTGGAGTCACGGGCTGCGCAGAGGGTTAGGCTGGTGTTCAGCTTGATCATCGTTGAGACTGCAGCCCCTGAGGCGGTGTCTAACCACCCGTCCTCGACTGGCACAGTTGGCTCCAAGCTAAGGGTTGAAGCTGATGCAGGCACAGCCTCTGGGGTACTGTTCGGCTGCAGAGCTAGGTCATACCCATCGTGACAGTGCGGCGCGCCCGGCTGTGGCTCGAATCCGTCGAAGATCAAGTCTCCACGGATGTCGGTCGTGTAGTTCAAACTTCCAAATCTGACCTGATGGCCAGGGGCGTAGCTTTCAACCTGCTCCAGATGGCCAAGCGAATTAGCCCGCAGTGCAAAGCCACAAAATGTGAAGATCTTCCCGTGGAGAAAAGTCTCACCTTGGACCGCATCACTATCAATGATAGTAGGAGCCATCAAGCCTAACGGCGACAACGCAAAGGAACTCTCAATGAAAGCACCAATGTCGGTGTTAAAACCGGCGGATCTCGGGTAGGGGGTCCCGAACTGTGCGTCTAGGCCGGATGGTAACAGGAGGCAGGGGACACGATGTTTTACCCAGGTTCGGGCCCTCTTGATGGAGGTAAAACCCTACGTCCTGCTTGATTGATATTGATGATATGGGTAGTACAAGAGTAGATCTACCACGAGATCAGAGAGGCTAAACCCTAGAAGCTAGCCTATGGTATGATTGTATGTTACGGTTGTCGTCCTACAGACTAAAACCCTTCGGTTTATATAGACACGGAGAGGGTTAGGGTTACACAAGGTCGGTTACAAAGGAGGAGATATCCATATCCGTATTTCCTAGCTTGCCTTCCACGCCAAGTAGAGTCCCATCCGGACACGAGACGAAGTCTTCAATCTTGTATCTTGATAGTCTAATAGTCCGGCCAATGGAGATAGTCCGGCTGTCCGGAGACCCCCTAATCCAGGACTCCCTCGGTAAGAATAATGACTTTGCTATTAGAGTTGCATCTAGAGGAGGTAAAGTGACTCAGGAACCTTTGTATCCTAAGGGACACCCTAAGAGAATTGAGCAAGATTCTCAGAGAGCTAATGCAGATGCACCTAGTCCTTCTAAAAGGAAGAAAAAGAAAAACGATAGGACTTTGCACACTTCTAGTGAACCTGTTGTTGACACACCTGAGAATCCCAATGATATTTCTATTTCTGATGCTGAAACACAATATGGTAATGAACATGAACCTAGTGATAATGTTAATGATGATGTTCATGTTGATGCTCAACCTAGCAATGACAATGATGTAGAGATTGAACATGCTGTTGATCTTGACAACCCACAATCAAAGAATCAACGTTATGATAAGAGATACTTTGTTGCTAGGAAGCACAGTAAGGAAAGAGAACCATGGGTTCAGAAACCCATGCCTTTTCCTCCTAAACCATCCAAGAAAAAGGATGATGAGGATTTTGAGCACTTTGCTGAAATGATTAGACCTATCTTTTTGCGTATGTGTTTGACTGATATGCTTAAAATGAATCATTATGCTAAATACATGAAAGAAATTGTAACTAATAAAAGAAAGATACCAGAGGCTGAAATTTCCACCATGCTTGCTAATTATACTTTTAAGGGTGGAATGCCAAAGAAACTTGGAGATCCAGGAGTACCAACTATACCATGCTCCATTAAAAGAAACTATGTTAAAACTGCTTTATGTGATCTTGGAGTCGGTGTTAGTGTTATGCCTCTCTCTTTATATCATAGACTTGATTTGAATAAGTTGATACCTTCTGAAATATCTTTGCAAATGGCTGATAAATCAACCGCTATACCTGTCGGCATTTGTGAGGATGTGCCTGTTGTGGTTGCAAACGTTACTATTTTAACGGACTTTGTTATTCTTGATATTCCCGAGGACGATAGTATGTCTATTATTCTTGGAAGACCCTTTTTGAATACTGCAGGGGCTGTTATTGATTGCACCAAAGGCAATGTCACTTTTCATGTTAATGATTATGAGCAAACGGTACACTTTCCAAGGAAACAACCTCAAGTCCATAGTATCAATTCTATTAGAAAAATTTCAACAATTACTATTGGAGGTTTTGAATTTCCTCTTCCTACTCTCAAGAAGAAATATGATATTCTTATTGTTGGGGACATGCATATCCCTGTTGAGGTAACCTAGTGTTATTCGAAATTTCTGTGGTTCCATGTTATTCGGAATGAGTTTGTTAACAAGACTTGATCAACCTTGTTAGCGGATTCCTTCTGATGAGCATGAGATGGATGAAGTTAGAAGGCACAAATCTCTGTACCCTCTTTTTACTTTCTGGTATTTATATTAAATAAAGCAAAAATAGTATTTTTATGTCTATTTTCTAAATTATCCATGCAATAAAAAAAACCCCAAAAATAAAAGTTCTCCAAATGCCCTGAAAATTAAATATGTTTTTTCTAGAATATTTGAGAATATCTAGCACTGAGAACACAGCAGGGGGGCAAGCATCTGGCCACGAGGGTGGAGGGCGCGCCCCCTGCCTCGTGGGCCCATGGTGGCTCCCCTCCACTTATTCCAGCTACCACACACTCCTTCTTCCTCCCAAAAAATCACTAGCCAGCTCAAACCCGAGTCCAAGCTCATCTTGCTGCCATTTTCGATCTCCTTGCTCAAAGCTCCATTCACAAAACTGCTTTGGGGGATTGTTCTTTGGTATGTGACTCCTCCAATGGTCCAATTAGTTTTTGTTCTAGTGCTTTATTCATTGCAAAATTTTGCTGCTTAGGTGACCCTGTTCTTGAGCTTGCATGTCAAATTTATATGGTCAAAAATAGTTTTAATGCATGATATATCCTCTAGGCACTTGCAGGAGTAGTTGCTATCAATTTTGTTGAGTTTGGTTCACTTTTATTTTGAGTTACTAAAAATTTCAAAAAAAATCAGAGGAAGAAATATGTTTAGGAAAATGTACCAAGGTGGTTCTTCAAGGAAGCAAGGACCCAGACCCGCAATACACAATGCAGACGAGGAACCACCAAGAGAAGCTCAAGTGCGGCCGTGTGAATGGCCGTCAGAGGACTTCATGATTCGAGCAGGAATCAAGGAGGAATTTGAAGCATATGTGCGTAATGCTGATCTTGAGAGCTTCGATGCAAATAAGTGCCGCCAATACTATCACCTAACCAATTCCTTTGTGAGAAGGTTCAAATTTTCATCTTCACATAATTCTCACACTGTCTTGTTTGATCTTTATGATAAATCTTATACAATGGACTTAGATGATTTAGAGATTTCCACAGTGGGGTGATGTTAGTGAACCTCACAAATCTGAATTTAGAGATTTTCTTGCTAGTATAACTCTGGGGAAATCTAGAGATGTAACACAAGCCACCATAGGGAGCATTCATTTTCCTGCTATACATTATTTTGCTCTCTTCATAGGAAGGTGCATAAACGGTAAAGATGAAGCATGTCACATGTGTGTACCTGATCTCAGCGTTCTCAGGAGCGTTGTTTTAGGAGATAAACAATACAACTTGGGGGCTATTATTGCATGTAGGTTGCATAGTAATCGTATTCATGGAGATTTCTTTGGTGGAATTTATGCAACTCGTATAGCTAACTTTCTTGAGATACCCATATGTGGATATGATATTGAGTTGCCTCCTACTTATTTAGATTATGATGCTATGGTACGTCATCAGTTTGTTGAGAGGAACGATCAGTTCCTCCAGTACCGACTAATCTTTGATAGACGACACACCTATCATGTCACTCTCCCTGCTCCTACCATCTTTGACTTTCAGGCAAAGGGGAGATATGTTATAACCAGGGAGGAGGCGACCGAGTACGAGAGGAGGGCGGGAACAGCTCGCCTCCAAGCTGCAGCTCATTAGGCAATTGCCGCTGCATCTTAGTACGAACCCAACTACAACTTTGGATATCCGCCAGGCCAGCCGTGGCCATAGACCAACTTAGGCCAAAAGCCTAAGCTTGGGGGAGTACGTATTTCTCACCGACATTACATTCATGTTCACACAATCATGCTAGTTGTCGGTGCTCATACTTTTTCATTGTAATATACATGCTAGTTTATTTTCCTTTTTATGCTTTCTTCTTGTGTGTTTGATAAACCTTAAGAAAAACAAAAAAATAGTTGTAGCTTTTAGTTAGTTTACTTTCCATGCCTGTAGTAGTAATTAAAAAGAAAACCCAAAAAGATTTCTCATTCTTCTTTTGCTTGTTGGGTGCTTTCCTGTGTAAATAGTTTTATTTCTTTTCTTGTTCTTTGGGGGTCGAGAGGAGAAGACCATAATGAAAATGTTGAGTGGCTCTCATATGCATTATTGTTGATCTAACAAAGAGCCCATATTACCTTGTCTTCTCTCTTGAATTGAATGCTTGCAGATTCCAGCTTACTCCAATGCACGTGCACTATTATTATCCACACTATTCAGTCATGCAAGTGAAAGGCAATAATGATGATTATATGATGAACTTATTGAGATGAGAAAAGCTGGTATGAACTCGACCTCTCTTGTTTTTGTAAATATGATTAGTTCATCGTTCCTGATTCAGCCTATTATGAATAAACATGTTTGTAATGAGAATTAGAGATTGTAGTTTCTTATGCCATGCTTAATTAGCTAGGAGCTTATAATGGTTTACCTTGCGTGCCAACATGCTATTAAAATGGTTGTGATGTGGTATGATAGGGTGGTATCCTCTTTTGAACGATTCGAGTGGCTTGACTTGGCACATGTTCACGCATGTAGTTGCTACAAAATCAACATAGCCTCTACGATATTTATGTTCATGGTGCATTATATCCTACTCATGCTTGCATTTGGTGTTGATTAATTTTAATGCATGTTCATGACTGTTGTCGCTCTCTAGCTGGTCGCTTCCCAGTCTTTTTCTAGCCTTCACTTGTACTAAGCGGGAATACTGCTTGTGCATCCAACTCCATAAACCCCAAAGTTATTCCATATGAGTCCACCATACCTACCTATATACGGTATCTACCTGCCGTTCCAAGTAAATTTGTATGTGCCAAACTCTAAACCTTCAAATAAATATTCTGTTTTGTATGCTCGAACAACTCATGTATCAACTAGGGCTGTCTGTATCTTCCATGCTACGCGAGTTATTCTCAAGAGGAGTCGACTCCGCTCCTCACTCATGAGAAAATGGCTGGTCACCGGGATGCCCAGTCCCATGCTTTATGCAAATCAAATCAAAATAACTGCAAACAAAACTCCCCCGGGACTCTTGTTAGTTGGAGGGACTCGTTGTTTCGAGCAAGCCATGGATTGATGCTTGTTGGTGGAGAGGGAGTATAAACTTTACCATTCTATTGGGGAACCGCCTATAATATGTGTAGCATGGAAGATATCGAGATCTCTTGGTTGTTATGTTGACAATGAAAGTATACCGCTCAAAATATTATTCATATCTATTTCAAAACCGAGCTCTGGCACCTCTACAAATCCCTGCTTCCCTCTGCGAAGGGCCTATCCATTTACTTTTATGTTGAGTCATCATCGTCTTATTAAAAAGCACCAGTTGGAGAGCACCGCTGTCATTTGCATCCATTACTGTTATTTTACATTGATTATGACTTGACTAGATCTCTTTTACCATGAATTACAATGTCTAGTCAGTCGTTGATCTTTAAAGGTGCTCTGCATTTATGTTTGCGGTCTCAGAAAGGGTAGCGAGATACCATCTTCTCATATCATATCATGATTGTTTTGAGAAAGTGTTGTCATCCGAGATTTATTATTATTGCTCGCTAGTTGATTATGCCATTGATATGAGTAAACATGAGACCTAAATGTTGTTGTGAATATGGTTAGTTCATAATCTTTGCTAAAAACTTGAATGCTGGCTTTACATATTCACAACAACAAGAGCAAACAGAGTTTGTAAAAGTTTTTATTTATCACTTTCAGTTTATCAACTGAATTTCTTGAGGACAAGCAAAGGTTTAAGCTTGGGGGAGTTGATACGTCTCCGTCATATCTACTTTTCCAAACACTTTTGCCCTTGTTTTGGACTCTAACTTGCATGATTTGAATGGAACTAACACAGACTGGCGCTGTCTTCACCAGAATTGCCATGGTGTTATTTTTGTGTAGAAATAAAAGTTCTCGGAATGACCTAAAAATCAATGGAGAATTATTTTAGAATATATAAAAAATATTGGAAGAAAGATCCACATCAGGGGGGCCACCACATGTCCACGAGGGTGGGGGGCGTGCCCTACCCCCCTGGGCGCGCCCCCTGCCTCGTCGGCCCCCTGACGCACCACCGACCTCAACCTTGACTCCATATATTCACTTTCGGGGAGAAAAAAATCATAGAGAAGGATTCATCACGTTTTACGATACGGAGCCGCCGCCAAGCCCTAAACTCTATCTCGGGAGGGCTGATCTGGAGTCCGTTCAGGGCTCCGGAGAGGGGAATCCGTCGCCATCGTCATTGAGGGAGTCCTAGATTAGGGGGTATCCGGACAGCCGGATTATATCCTTTGGCCGGACTGTTGGACTATGAAGATATAAGATTGAAGACTTCGTCCCGTGTCCGGATGGGACTCTCCTTGGCGTGAAAGGCAAGCTTGGCAATACAGATATGTAGATCTCCTTCCTTGTAACCGACTCTGTGTAACCCTAGCCCCCTCCGGTGTCTATATAAACCGGAGGGTTTAGTCCGTAGGAAAAACAACAATCATACCATAGGCTAGCTTCTAGGGTTTAGCCTCTCTGATCTCGGGGTAGATCAACTCTTGTACTACTCATATTATCAAGAACAATCAAGCAGGACGTAGGGTTTTACCTCCATCATGAGGGCCCGAACCTGGGTAAACATCGTGTCCCCTGCCTCCTGTTACCATCCGCCTAGACGCACAGTTCGGGACCCCCTAACCGAGATCCGCCGGTTTGACACCGACATTGGTGCTTTCATTGAGAGTTCCTCTGTGTCGTCATCGTTAGGCTTGAGAGCTCCTTCAATCATCGATAGCGATGCAGTCCAGGGTAAGACTTTTCTCCCCGGACAGATCTTTGTATTCGGCGGATTCGCACTGCGGGCGAACTCGCTTGGCCATCGGGAGCAGATCGAGAGTTACGCCCCTAGCCACCAGGTCAGGTTTGGAAGCTTAAACTACACGGCCGACATCCGCGGAGACTTGATCTTCGACGGATTCGAGCCCCTGCCGATTGCGCCGCGCGGTCACGATGAGCATGGTTTAGCTCTACCATCGGACAGTGTTCAGGAGACCGCACCAGCAACCGCTCCGACCCTCAATTCTGAGCCAACTGCGCCATCCATGGATGGGTGGATAGACCCCGCCACAGAGGCTGCATTCTCAGCGGCGATCGAGCCGAGTATCGACCTTACCCTTCACGAGAGCCGTGAAGCCAAACTACCAGATTCTTCCCCGGCCACGGACTCCGAACCGCCTGCGCCCGTGCCTATCGAATCCGACTGGGCGCCGATCACGGAGTTTACCTCCGCGGATATCTTTGAGCACTCGCCCTTTGGCGACATACTGAACTCATTAAAGTCTCTCTCCTTGTCAGGAGAGTCCTGGCCGAACTATGTCCGGCAGGATTGGGATGCGAATGACGAAGAAATTCGCCGCCCACCCACCACCCACTTAGTAGCCACTGTCGACAATTTGACCGACATACTCGACATCGAATCCGAAGACATCGACGGTATGGACGACGATGTAGGAGACGAATAAGAACCACTGCCCACAAGGCACTTGACAACCACCTCGTCATATGATATATATATATATATATATATATATATATATATATATATATATATATGGTGGACACACCCAAAAAGGCAATGGCGATGGGACAGCGGAGTATGACCCCTCCAAGAAGCAACCCAAGCGCCGACATTAGCGGTGCCGCTCTAAGTCTCGCCAAGGCAAAAGCGGTGATACTGGCACAGGAGATAATAGCACTTCGGATAGTGCCGAAGATGACGACAATCCCCTCCAGCAAGATTTAGAGCAGGAGGATAGAGAAGCCAGCCCTCCCGAGAGAGCGGCAGATGGAGAGGCGGAGGATGATAATTACACGCCTCCCTCCGAAGACGAGGCAAGCCTCGACGATGACGAATTTGTCGTGCCTGAGGATCCCGTCGAGCAAGAGCGCTTCAAGCACCAACTTATAGACACGGCAAATAGCCTTAAGAAAAAGCAACAACAGCTTCAAGCTGATCAAGATTTGCTAGCTGACAGATGGACTGAAGTCCTTGCGGCCGAGGAATATGAACTCGAACGCCCCTCCAAGAGTTACCCAAAGCGCAGGTTGCTACCCCAACTGGAGGAGGAAGCATTAAAACCTACATCTCCAGCGTATGACGCGGCTGATCGTCCACCTCGTGGCCGCGACAGAGAGGCATTTCAGACAAAAGCTTAGCCCGCACCCCGACACCACTCAAATAAAAATGTCAAGGCACGGGGAAACACGCTAGACCTGCGAGACGTATTGGAGGACAAAGCAAAAAACACAAGATCGATCTGCGGATCACGAGGGCGCGCCACTATGCGAGACGATAACCGTCACGCCAGATACAGTAAAAGTAAATCTGGCCGGGCCGAGCACAGCGGACAAGACTCATTTGAGCTGCTTCGTGATATAGCCCAGTACAGAGTTTCCGCACACCCCCTATGCTTCACAGACGAAGTAATGGATCACCAAATCCTAGAGGGTTTCAAAGCCGTAAATATCGAATCATACGACGGCACAACAGATCCTGCAGTATGGATTGAGGACTTCCTCCTGCACATCCACATGGCCCGCGGTGATGATCTACACGCCATCAAATACCTCCCACTCAAACTCAAAGGACCAGCTCGGCATTGGCTCAACAGCCTGCCAGCAGAATCCATTAGTTGTTGGGAAGATTTGGAAGCCGCATTCCTCGACAACTTCCAGGGCACTTATGTGCGACCACCAGACGCCGATGAGTTGAGCCACATAATTCAGCAGCCAAAGGAGTCGGCCAGGCAATTCTGGACTCGGTTCCTTACAAATAAAAATCAAATCATCGACTGTTCGGATGCAGAGGCCCTAGCAGCTTGTAAGCACAACATCTGCGACGAGTGGCTCGCCCGGCACCGTGGCCAGGAAAAGCCAAAATCTATGGCAGCCCTCACAACACTCATGACCTGCTTTTGCGCGGGAGAGGACAGCTGGCTGGCTCGAAGCAATAGCATATCAAAGAACCATGGTACTTCGGATACCAAGGATAGCAATGGCAGGTCACGTCGCAACAAACACAAGCGCCGCATCAACAGTGACAATACCGAGGATACGGTAGTCAATGCCAGATTCAGAGACTCTAAACCCGGTCAGCGGAAAAAGCCATTCAAAAGAAGCACTCCGGGCCCGTCCAGTTTGGACCGTATACTCGATCGCTTGTGTCAAATACACGGCACCCCTGACAAGCCAGCCAACCACTCCAACAGGGGGTGTTGGGTGTTCAAGCAGGCCGGCAAGTTAAATGCCGAAAACAAAGATAAGGGGTTACATAGCGATGACGAGGAGGAGCCCCGGCTGCCGAACATCGGAGGACAGAAGAGGTTCCCCCCACAAGTGGGGACGGTGAACATGATATACGCAACCCACATCCCCAAGAGGGAGCGGAAGCGTGCGCTAAGGGACGTATATGCGTTGGAGCCAGTCGCCCCAAAGTTCAACCCATGGTCCTCATGTCCGATCACCTTCGATCGCAGGGACCACCCCACTAGTATCCGTCATGGCGGATTCGCCGCACTGGTCCTAGACCCAATCATCGACGGATTTCACCTCACTCAAGTCCTTATGGACGGCGACAGTAGCCTGAACCTGCTTTATCAGGATACAGTGCGCAAAATGGGTATGGACCCCTCAAGGATCAAACCCACAAAAACAACCTTCAAAGGCGTCATACCAGGTGTAGAGGCCCATTGCATAGGCTCAGTCACACTGGAAGTGGTCTTCGGATCCCCGGAGAACTTCCGAAGCGAGGAGTTAATCTTCGATATAGTCCCGTTCCACAGTGGCTATCATGCACTGCTCGGGTGAACCGCATTTGCGAGATTCAATGCGGTACCGCATTATGCATACCTCAAGCTCAAGATGCCAGGACCTCGGGGGTCATCACAGTCAATGGAAACACAGAGCACTCTCTCCGCACGGAGGAGCACACTGCGGCCCTCGCAGCAGAAGCACAAAGCAGCCTCTTCAGGTAATCCACCAGTTCGGTGATTAAACACCCGAACACCGTCAAGCGCGCCCGGAGTAATATGCAACAAGACCGCCTGACACGTTCCGAGCTCGCATAGCAATGCGGCCCCCACCCCAGTCCCAGCCAAACGGCAAAATCCGTGCCACGCGTACATAATTACACATTGAAAATACCATGGGCATAGGGGGGCACGACTTCGGCACGCCCCAAAACGCAGCTCAACCGCACTAGGGGCTTCCCGCCTTATTATTTTTTCTCTCTTTCTGGACTTTACTCTCTGGAAACCCCGTCCGGCAGTACGATTGCCGGACACACGATACAACAACCAAGGAGGCAGAAAGCTATGTCGCATCATGGAATTCCCAGGTGGTCTCTGATAACGAGCGAAATACCTGCTTTAAATACCATTCGTCAGCTTGCCCTTGGAAGGGACATGTCAAATAGTCCTACTTTTTGCTTATCGCACTACTTGTATCATTCTGCTTCGACGCACCTTTTTGAATAAACAATGCATAGCACTAGACTATTACCACATTCTCTATTCTTATATATATATATATATATATATATATATATATATATATATATGTTCATTCATGACATTCAGCACCCGTACACTCTGGTACGGCTAATACGCCAGGGGCTTAAGCATACCCCATAATACGGCGTGAACTTATAGTATTATATGCATCAGCTCTGAATCATGTCTTGGGTCAATAGTTGGGTTTGCCCGACTCCCATGTTTTGGTACCTTACGTTCTGCTATATCGGCTAATGTAGCACTGGGAGAACTACTGCGATTGTGCCCCGGTTCATCTGGGCAAGCACCTCAGTAGAGAAAGCTAAAACTGACTGTCATGATAAGGCGAGAGCTGGTCGCTGTTCGAGAGGTCTCGAGTCCCTAAAGACTTATGCCACTTAGGGCGAGGAGTCGGCTTTGTCCGGCTTAGGCGTGTATAGCGCCCCGAATTCGGCCTTCCGAATAGTAGGGGCTTCGCCAAAATTTAAAATTGTAGACTTCTATGGCTAAGTGAGAGTGATAAAGCATTATAGTCCGATTGCCTTGTTCGTTGCGCTGAGCACCTCCCTCGAAGGACCCAACAATGGGAAAAAGAGTGCTCAGATTTATCCCGAACACCCCTGCACTCGTGGCATGGGGGCAGAAGCCGACGACTGGCCATCTCTCAGATTTGATAAACAGCCACACAGAAGGTAATGTTTTAAATTCAAACAAGCGTTGCATAGCGCATATGAACAAGTTTTCATAATACAGGATCACACGAGGAAGTTCATTCAAAAATTACATCCTTCGCACACTTATCCGCCACAAGACGGGCACCCTTCAGGACACCCTCATAATACATTTCGGTGTGGAGATGCTCCTTGCCCTGTGGCGGCCCCTCCTTCACCAGCTTCTCGGCATCCATCTTGGCCCAGTGCACCTTCGCACGGGCAAAAGCCCGGCGTGCACCTTCGATGTAGATGGACCGCTTTATGACTTCTAGCCGTGGGCAGACATCCACAAGCCGCCTCACTAGGCCGAAGTAGCTGTTGGGAAGGGAGTTGCCAGGCCACATCCGGACTATAAGGCCATGAGGTGCACGCCGCCTTGTGCAGCTCGACCAGTTGCTTCACCTGGTCGCTCACAGGCATCGGGTGTTTGGTCCCAGTATACTGAGACCAGAACAACTTCTCCGTCGAGCTTCCCTCCTCGGCCTGGTAGTACTTTGCGGCATCTGACACACTGCAGGGCAAATCTGCGAATGCTCCTGGAGAGCTCCGGACTCGGGTAAGTAACAAGTAATTTACTTTCACATGCTTGCTTTGCATAATGAATGCCTTACCCGCCGCTATCTTCCTCATCGCCTCAATTTCCTAGAGGGCCTTTTGGGCTTCAGCCTTGGCATGCTTTGTGCTCTCGAGGGCCGCGGCAAGCTCGGACTCTCGCGTCTTCGAGTCAAGCTCCAAAGTCTCGTGCTTCTTCACGAGGGCCTGGAGGTCTTGCTGCACCTCGCCCACCCGTGCCTCTTGTTTCTCCCGCTTGGTGCGCTCCTTGGCCGCTTTGTTTTCGGCCTCAAACAACGCTTACTTCAGGGTCGCCACTTTGGTCGTGGCCCCTGGCACATCCATGATGATCCAACGCATGGAAGATAGCCCTTATTGGGCGCAGAAGCCAAGAAGTCCAACATTTATGGTGCCGGACACTACTTGACAAACATTCAAAATTTGGAGAAGAACCCGCCTTGCAATGCCGAAGACAATACTGCGTGTCGGACTTGACGTCATTGAAGCCTGGTTCGGGGGCTACTGAGGGAGTCCTGGATTAGGGGGTCTCCGGATAGCCGGATTATATCCTTTGGTCGGACTGTTGGACTATGAACATACAAGATTAAAGACTTTGTCTTGTGTCCGGATGGGACTTTTACTTGGCGTAGAAGGCAAGCTAGGCAATACGGATATGTATATCTCCTCTGTAACCGACCTTGTGTAAACCCTAGCTTCCTCCGGTGTCTATATAGACCGGAGGGTTTTAGTCCGTAGGACAACACACAATATAACCATAGGCTAGCTTCTAGGGTTTAGCCTCTCTGATCTCGTGGTAGATCAACTCTTGTACTAATCATATTATCAAGAACAATCAAGCAGGACGTAGGGTATTACCTCCATCAAGAGGGCCCGAACCTGGGTAAAACACCGTGTCCCCTGCCTCCCGTTACCATCCGCCTTAGACGCACAGTTCGGGACCCCCTACCCAAGATCTGCCAGTTTTGACACCATTACCCGAAGGTTCGGGCCAGGGTAAAACCCTCCGGTAGCAGGATATGTTCGGCCGCCTTGTGCAGCTCGACCAGTTGCTTCAGCTGGTCGCTCACTGGCATCGGGTGTTTGGTCCCAGTATACTAAGACCAGAACAACTTCTCCGTCGAGCTTCCCTCCTCGGCCTGGTAGTACTTTGCGGCATCCGACACACTGCGGGGCAAATCTGCGAATGCTCCTGGAGAGCTCCGGACTCGGGTAAGTAACAAGTAATTTACTTTCACATGCTTGCTTTGCATAATGAATGCCTTACCCGCCGCTATCTTCCTCATCGCCTCAATTTCCTGGAGGGCCTTTTGGGCTTCAGCCTTGGCATGCTTTGTGCTCTCGATGGCCGTGGCAAGCTCAGACTCTCGCGTCTTCGAGTCAAGCTCCAAAGTCTCGTGCTTCTTCACGAGAGCCTGGAGCTCTTGCTGCACCTCGCCCACCCGTGCCTCTTGTTTCTCCCGCTCGGTGCGCTCCTTGGCTGCTTTGTTTTCGGCCTCACACAACGCTTGCTTCAGGGTCGTCACTTCGGTCGTGGCCCCTGGCACATCCATGATGATCCTGTCATTTTGCAACCACATCTTTTTTAATTTATTTTTTATATATAGACAAGGTATTACTTACCTTTGTTCTCCTCGAGCTGCCTCTTGGCAAGGCCGAGCTCTTTCTCGGACCGCTCGAGGTTCTGCTTCAGTGCGGCGACCTCCGCAGTCAGTGCGGCAGAGGTCAGTAGCGAAGCCTGTATACGCATACAGACATACTTATATCAGACTCCTGCAGATATTATTTGATCCTCTTTTCGGCTTTTCTTTGTGAACACCAAACAGAGCATCAGGGGCTACTGTCTATGCGGTAATATTTTCCTATATTTTAAATACTTACCTCAAAGCCTGTTAGAAGGCTGGCACAGGCTTCAGTCAGTCCGCTCTTGGCGGACTAAACCTTCTTGATCATCGCACTCATAATAGTGAGGTGCTCTTCGTCGATGGAAGCACCGCGAAGCGCTCCCAGCAGGTTGTCCGGTGCCTCTGGATGGACAGAGGTCACTGGCATGGGCGGCTTGCCCCCCTTGGAAGGGGGCCGCCTGCCGGAGTCCGGAACCACTGGAGGTTCTGGCGCGGTGTTCGGCTGAGGGCCGAACTTGGAGCCCTTGGGAGTCTTGCTCCCTTTGCGCCTGGAGTCTAGAAGGTCGCCTTAAGGCGCCTCCGGGACTATCTCCCCCTGGCTTGGTGCCTCTTGAGACAATACCTCGACATTGTCCGTAGGGTGAGGAGAAGAGGCGGTTGGAAGTGTATCACTATTCATATCCGACGAGTCCAAGGAACCGTCCGACGAGGATACGTCGATACGGGCTCGGGACGGACTGCATGCTCATATTTGATGTTAGGAGAAGCAGTGCAATAAAAGTATGCTATGAGTTACTCTGGTATCCCAATACTTACGACTTCGCCAGGGGCTTGGCCCTGAGTAACCACTCGTCTTTGCTGTCGGCGACGGTGGTGGAACAGTCCGGAAGGAGAGTCCTTCCCTTCTTGGACCCTTCGGCCTCCCCGGTTGGGGCGACCTTCCTTTTCTTGTCTCCCCCGGCTGGAGGGGGAGAATCTTCATCTTCCTCCTCCTCATTTTTACGGGAGGAGTGCATCTCGGAGTTATCAGACGATGAGTCCGATACCACCTGGCGCCGGGAACTCTTTCGGGTTCCCGTGGCCTTCTTCTTGATCTTCTTCTCCGGCACCTCATAAGGAGCCGGAGTCCGCATCTCCATCAAGAGAGCGTCAGCAGGGTCTTCGGGCAGAGGGGCCGGACAGTTAATCTACTCCGATGTCTCCACCCAGTCCTGTCGAAGGCATGGGAGCTCAGACCCCACACATGGTTAAGCTATGGGAAATAAATACCCTACCAGATGTACAGAACTTACTGGATTCGCAGAGTGCTTCGCGCTTAGCCCGCGGTCCTCGATGAGGGAAGGGGGAACCTCGGCGCCCTTGAACAACACCTTCCAGACGTCCTCATGCTTCGTGTCGAAGAGCTCGCGTAGAGTCTGGTGCTGGGCCGGGTCGAACTCCCATAAGTTGAAAGCCCGTTGTTGACACGGGAGGATCCGGCGGAAGAGCATGACCTGGACTATGTTGACAAGCTTGAGTTTCTTGCCTATCATGTACCGGATACACTTCTGGAGTCTGTCCAGCTCCACCGATGAGCCCCAGGACAGGCCCTTCTCCTTCCAGGAAGTGAGCCGAGTGGGGACTCCGGATCGAAACTCGGGGGGCCGCCGCCCAGTTGGTGCCGCGCGGCTCGGTGATGTAGAACCACCCCGATTGCCACCCCTTTATGGTCTCCACGAAGGAGCCCTCGAGCCATGTAACGTTGGGCATTTTGCCCACCATGGCTCCGCCGCATTCCGCTTGTTGGCCGCCTACTACCTTCGGCTTGACATTGAAGGTCTTCAACCACAGGCCGAAGTGGGGCCATATGCGGAGGAAAGCCTGGCACATGACGATGAACGCCGAGATGTTGAGGATGAAATTCGGGGCCAGATCATGAAAGTCCATCCCATAGTAGAACATAAGGCCGCGAATGAATGGATGGAGGGGAAACCCCAGTCCGCGGATGAAGTGGGGGAGGAAAACCACCCTTTCGTAAGGTTCCGGGTTAGGGACGATCTGCCCTGTGGCTGGCAGCCGGTGCGCGATATCTGCGGCTAAGTATCCAGCCCCACGTAGTTTTTGATGTGTCCCTCCATGACGGAGGAGACCATCCACTTGCCTCCCGCTCCGGACATGTTTGGAGAGAGTTGAGGAGAAGGATGTGGACTTGGGCGCTGGAGCTCGAGTGTGCGAGAATGGATGAGCAAGGAGGAAGAATGCATGGGTAGAAAAAGGTGAAACCTTACCTCTTTATAAGGGCGGACGAAACTATGCGCCCCCACCAGCCTGGTATAACTCGCTTATCCCCCAAGCGCCGTAATTGATGGCGCGGTTGGGTTACCCACATCCGTATTGATGGGAATCCCGTAATAAGGGGACACGATCTCTGCTTCGACAAGACGTGCCAAGGAAACCGCCTCATGAAACACGCTGAGATAGGTTATGAAAAACGATTCGAATAAAGACCTGGCTGTGGTGTGATGTCACACTACAGGGTATGTCAATAGATTAGATTTGTGGAAATGTTATTCTCTCTATGGTGGTATGTGGAACTTGTTTTGCAGAGCCGGACACGATCCTCGTGTTCAAAATCTTCTATGAAGTATTCGGAGGAGGAACCCGCCTTGCAATGCCGAAGACAATCTGCGCACCGGACTCATCGTCATTGAAGCCTGGTTCAGGGGCTACTGAGGGAGTCCTGGATTAGGGGGTATCCGGATAGCCGGATTATATCCTTTGGTCGGACTGTTGGACTATGAAGATATAAGATTGAAGACTTCGTCCCGTGTCTGGATGGGACTCTCCTTGCCGTCGAAGGCAAGCTTGGAAATACGGATATGTAGATCTCCTTCCTTGTAACCGACTCTGTGTAACCCTAGCCTCCTCCGGTGTCTATATAAACCGGAGGGTTTAGTCCGTAGGAAAAACAACAATCATACCATAGGCTAGCTTCTAGGGTTTAGCCTCTCTGATCTCGTGGTAGATCAACTCTTGTACTACTCATATTATCAAGAACAATCCAGCATGACGTAGGGTTTTACCTCCATCAAGAGGGCCCGAACCTGGGTAAACATCGTGTCCCCTGCCTCCTGTTACCATCCGCCTAGACGCACAGTTCGGAACCCCCTACCCGAGATCCGCCGGTTTTGACACCGACAATCATCATCAACCTTCCTCCATCACCAATTTCATGATGCTCACCGCCGTGTGTGAGTAAACCATCGTAGGCTTGCTGGACGGTGATGGGTTGGATGAGATTTATCATGTAATCTAGTTAGTTTTGTTAGGGTTTGATCCCTAGTATCCAGTATGTTCTGAGATTGATGTTGCTATGACTTTGCTATGCTTAATGCTTGTCAGTAGGGCCCGGGTGCCATGATTTCAGATCTGAACCTATTATGTTTTCATCAATATATGAGAGTTCTTGATCCTATTCTGCAAGTCTATAGTCACCTATTATGTGTTATGATCCGTTAACCCCGAAGTGACAATAATCGGGATACTTACTGGTGACGACTGTAGTTTGAGGAGTTCATGTATTCACTATGTGTTAATGCTTTGGTCCGGTACTCCATTAAAAGGAGGCCTTAATATCCCTTAATTTCCAATAGGATCACGCTTGCTCGGGAGGGTAGGACAAAAGATGTCATGCAAGTTCTTTTCCATAAGCACATATGACTATATTCGGAATACATGCCTACATTACATTGATGAACTGGAGCTAGTTCTGTGTCACCCTAGGTCATGACTGTTACATGATCGATCGCATCCGGCATAATTCTCCATCACCGATCCAATGCCTATGAGCTTTCCATATATTGTTCTTCGCTTATTTACTTCTCCGCTGCTACTGTTACAATCACTATAAAATCCAAAAATATTACTTTTGCTACCATTACCTTTTGCCACCGTTACCACTACTATCATAGTGCTTTGCTACCAAATACTTTGCTGTAGATATTAAGTTTCCAGGTGTGGTTCAATTGACAACCTAACTGCTAATACTTGAGAATATTCTTTGGCTCCCCTTGTGTCGAATCAAAAAATTTGGGTTGAATACTCTACCCTCAAAAACTATTGCGACCCCTTATACTTGTGGGTTATCAAAGAACACTACACCCTCATGGGTACGGTGATTGAAAGGGTTCAGTCTGTTAAGAGCGGACTGACCGAAGCCTGTAACCAACTTCTGACAGGCTTTGAGGTAAGCAACGTAATTATGTAAAAAGAAAGTCACAGTATTGTGACGCCCGGATAATTAAGCTACAGTAAACCTCTGCTAATGGTGCCATGTCACCTCGCTTACTGTTGATAAACTCGAGCTAGTTCAAAGAAATGATTCAAATTAAAATTTAAAATATAGGCAAACAGTAAATTTTTCAAATATCAAAACTAAAATGTTCGGGTTGTGTCAAATAGATCGTAAGTAATTATGGTGGAGAAACCAAACTTTGGTAAAATGTTTAAAGGCTCTAAAACAATTAAAACAGTAGTGAAAACAACTAAACAGATACCTATTGAATTTATAAAATGCTAAAACTATTTTATTATGTGTTAAGAATTAACCTCACAGTAGCTTGTTGATAAATACAAATTTAGGCACTAGTCGTAATTTTTATAAAACTAAAAATAAAAGAAACTACAAATAAAAAAAAGAAAACAAAGATAAACTAACAAAGAACAAAAAAAAGGAAATAGAAGACACCCCCTCCCCCTCGCTGGACCATGGCCCGGCTGGCCTATGGGCCGCCAGGCCGGCCGAGCCGACCTCCCCTTAGCCCCCCACCCCGACCGAACCCTAACCCCAGTGCGCCCCACTCCCCCCTGTCGCTCCATCCCCACCCTCTCCCTCCAGCGCCGCCAGGGGAGAACCCCACGCACGACCTCCCCTCCCCACTCTCTCTCATCTCTCTCCCAGCCATGCCCCGCCCCTGACGCGGTCGCCCTCCCCCGGAGCCTCCGCCGGCGTTCACTGCCGCCACCTCACCCCGTGTGACCCCGCCCAAGGCACCTTGCCGCCTCGACCATGATGCCGCCGTCCTCTCCGTCGACGACCTCGTCTCCGTCATCGCCCTGTCGTCCCCGTCCTCCTCCCCGAACGGCCTCCACGCACCTCGACGCCCCCTGCTCACCAACGCCGGTGAGGACCCGTTCGTCCTCCCCTTTCCCCTGCTCGTCAATGAGGTCGCCACGCTCACCCGCAACCCCCTCGTGCGTGCTCACCGCGGTCGGGCCGTGCCCTGGCCATGCGCCGCTCCATCTGGCCGCGCCCGTTACCCCGCGCCGACGCGCCATGCCTGCGCCGCTCGCTCGCCGTGCCACCGCCCCGTTTTTCCCGCATCGCTGCGCCTCGCCTCCCCTGGATCCCGCTGCCTCGCCTGCGCCACCTAGCTGCGCCGCGAGCCTCTGCCCCATCGCGTCGTGGCCGTGTCGGCTCCGCCCTCCACTGTCGCGGCACGACCGCGCCCCACTCCACTGTTGCCGCTACCGCTGCTCATCCGTCGACTCGCCGCCGGACACACTCGCCGGCGCGCCGGTGCCCGTGCCCGCCAACCGCCCCGCGGCGCCCAGTCGGGTGCACACCTACGGCCCAGCGCCGTATCGGGCTGGCGCCTAGCGCCCGTCACCCGCGCCCGTTAGGCCCCCAGGGGCCTATGACAAGGGGGCACCGCACCAGAACAATTAAAAAAAGAACTTAAAAATAAATAATTAACTAAATAAGTAAATAAAAATGTTAATTAATTAATTGACTTAATTAACTTAATTAATCCTGTTGAATTAAACTAATTAAACATTAGATACCTAATTAACTAATTAAACTGATTAATAGATTAATTAGGTTATTGTAACTATGACATACGGGACCCACCTGCAGGGTTGACCTAGTCAACCTTTGGTCCTGCTGACATCATGCTGATGTCACGCTGACATCATAATTGCAATTTCTAAATTAATTTAATTATGCTAATTTCTAGAAAATGATTTAAAATCCTTAAAAGTTAATATAAAATAATCCGTAGCTCGGATGAAAATACTTTGTACATGAAAGTTGCTCAGAACGACGAGACGAATCCGGATACACATCCTGTTCGTCCACCGCACATCCCTAGCATAGCAAACACGCAACTTTCCCCCTCCGGTTCGTCTGTCCGAAAACGCGAAACACCGGGGATAATTTCCCGGATGTTTCCCCCTTCACCGGTACCACCTTATACCACGTTAGGGCACACCTAGCATCACGCTTTGTCATGTCATGCATCGTCATGCATTTGTTTGCATTATATTTATTGTTTCTTCCCCCTCTTCTCTCGCTAGACACCGAGACCGACGCCGTTGCTACCCAGTACGACTACGGTGTTGACGACCACTCTCTCTTGCCAGAGCAACCAGGCAAGCCCCCCCTTTGATCACCAGATATTGCCTAATCTTCTCTATACTGCTTGCATTAGAGTAGTGTAGCATGTTACTGCTTTCCGTTATTCCTATCCTGATGCATAGCCTGTCCTTGCTACTACTGTTGTTACCATTACCTGCTATCCTACTGATTAGTATAGGATGCTAGTGTTCCATCAGTGGCCCTACACTCTTGTCCGTCTGCCATGCTATACTACTGGGCCGTGATCACTTCGGGAGGTGATCACGGGCATATACGATATACTTTACATAGTTACATTACCTGTGATACTGTTCGGAGATGGGGGCTGAAGGGGCAGGTGGCTCCATCCCGATAGAGGTGGGCCTGGGTTCCCGACGGCCCCCGACTGTTACTTTGTGGCGGAGCGACAGGGCAGGTTCCGACCACCTAGGAGAGAGGTGGGCCTGGCCCTGGTCGACGTTCGCGGATATTTAACACGCTTAACGAGATCTGGATATTTAATCTGAGTCTGGCCATTTGGTCTATACGCACTAACCATCTACGTGGGAGTAGTTATGGGTATCCCGGCGTCGTGGTATCAGCCGAAGCCTTCGTGACGTCAGCGACTGAGTGGCGCGCGCCGGATTGGACTGGAACGCCACTAGGCTAGGTCTGCTTTCGGCCGCGTTCGCAACATGCAGGTGTGCTAAGGGCGATGGGCCCAGACCCCTGGGCGCTTAGGTTTAGACCGGCGTGCTGATCTCTCTGTTGGTCTAGGTGGGGCTGCGACGTGTTGATCTTCCGAGGCCGGGCATGACCCAGGAAAGTGTGTCCGGCCAAATGGGATCGAGCGTGTTGGGGTATGTGGTGCACCCCTGCAGGGAAGTTAATCTATTCGAGTAGCCGTGATCTTCGGTAACAGGACGACTTGGAGTTGTACCTTGACCTTATGACAACTAGAACCGGATACTTTATAAAACACACCCTTCCAAGTGCCAGATACAACCAGTGATCGCTCTCTCACAGGGCGACGAGGGGAGGATCATCGGTTAGGATTATGCTATACGATGCTGCTTGGAGGACTTCAGTCTACTCTCTTCTACATGCTGCAAGATGGAGGCGGCCAGAAGCGTAGTCTTCGACAGGATTAGTTATCCCCCTCTTATTCTGGCATTCTACAGTTCAGTCCACATATGCTACTCTTACTCCATTTGATACCCATGCATATGTAGTGTAGCTTCTTGCTTGCGAGTACTTTGGATGAGTACTCACGGTTGCTTTCTCCTTCCTTTCCCTCTATCCCTTCTACCTGGTTGTCGCAACCAGATGTTGGAGCCCAGGATCCAGACGCCACCGTCGACGACGACTCCTACTACACCGGAGGTGCCTACTACTACGTGATGCCCGCTGACGATGACCAGGAGTAGTTAGGAGGATCCCAGGCAGGAGGCCTGCGCCTCTTTCGATCTGTATCCCAGTTTGTGTTAGCCTTCTTAAGGCAAACTTGTTTAACTTATGTCTGTACTCAGATATTGTTGCTTCCGCTGACTCGTCTATGATCGAGCTCTTGTATTCGAGCCCTCGAGGCCCCTGGCTTGTAATATGATGCTTGTATGACTTATTTTATTTGTAGAGTTGTGTTGTGATATCTTCCCGTGAGTCCCTGATCTTGATCGTACACGTTTGCATGTATGATTAGTGTACGATTGAATCGGGGGCGTCACAAGTTGGTATCAGAGCCGACTGCCTGTAGGAATTCCCCTTCCACACTCCTTGGCCGAAGTTGAGTCTAGACATTACAAAAACTTTTACTAACATGGCTGTGCCCCTTACGGGCCCATGTCGCCATTGGGTGGTGTTAGGATCTTTTACTCCTCGATCCTTACTCTGGGACACTCTGACATCTCTTCTATTCGGGTTAAACGATTTTTACTAAAATCTAACATTAGGGTCTCGTTATCACTTTCACCCGGAGAGCCCCTTATTACCGGTGATCGTCTGCTATACGTGAAGACCCTGAAGATACTCGCCGTTGTTAACCCGAGAACTTGTGTTCATCGCGTTTGCAATTCCCCTTCCATCGTTAACCCTTATGGATAACTACTTGCAGTTGTTATTCTTACATTCATCCCCAGTTGGTCTTGTTATTACAAGATACCCCGTAATACTTGTCGTTGTTTCGATAATCCTTTGAGCTTACTGCCTTGCTGTTCCTTGTCACCTGAATACCCCTATGGATAATTCTCGCACTTATCGAGTATCCGCTCACCCCCCAGTTGTTCATGTGTTTCACAATGGTCTTCGAAATACTATTCGATCTTCCGAGAATCCTCAGCAGCTTATTGCTCTTGAAATTCTTTGCTTGCTTGCGTTATGGTTAATCCCATAAGTATAGTAATCTTATTGGCATTCTTTGCCATCGTCATTTTGATCCCTTTGATTCAACATGAGTGCGAATGCACGCAATCAACAGTTGATCCTTTTAAATTATCTTTCCGGCTCAGACGTCATTTTAAACATGAGCTGGTTCTCAACAAATCCAATTGTCGTCGATTGTACCCCTAAGGCTATTCACCTTATCCATCCCTAATCAGAACACTGCTTCTGATCCCTTGATTTGAAAATCATAATTCCTTTGCATTTGAGCTCTAGATTAGTCAGTTGTTTCCATAATCCAATGCCGTTGCATTGTTACTTCCTCTGGTTGTGTGCCGATGCTCACGTCAGCTCTGTTATGGACCGGCAGATCCTTTAATGGATTTTATCCGACAGCATACTTCATATTCAATAACCTTGTGAGCCTTCCCTCAGATACATAATGCCTTTGGTAAATTGTATCTTCTACTTTCTCAACCTTGCTCTACTTTCGGGCTCATGATATTTTACTCTTGAAACTTGTGGTATATGTTTCTAAGAAGCCCCTATGGGTTGAACATATGCCTTCTCTAAACTATGTGAACTCGAAAGTTTTCATGAGTCATACACTTCTGGTAATTTTCCAGATAAAATTTCAACACTACACCCTCTCCGAAAGTGAGAGGTGAATGAAAGGTTACGCATGGGAGAAGTGGGAGTCGACCTTGAACTTTGTGTTCATGCCCATGGACACGATGTAGATCTTATCATTAAAGCTTCTCTTAAATTAAATTATACCTTTGGTATAGGTTCATCTTATATCCGGGATCTGGCCTTTTGCAATCGTGGTTCCGACCATGTTCTTCTCTGATCCCATTTCTCAGGCAAGTTTAAGCACTTGTTTTCTGTAGATCAATACACCAGTCCAACCTTTACTTTGACCCGTCGTCGAGTATTACCCCATGGTATCTCGAGATTATCATGGAACTGCATAACCTCTTATGAGTTCTTCATCAGGTATTACATTCTCACGGACTCCAATTTTTCACGGGCTTCGAGTTATGAAACACTCAAGGACACCGATAACGGAATCGAGTCTGCACTGCGATTCAACGAGGATTAGAGATCTTCATCGCTTACAAGTTTAATACTCCATGTCTGTCCTAGCCTGAATGGATACATCATTATCGTGCTAATTTTAATCATCAGCATTCTGAGCTCTTCAAGGGTATCAACTGAATTCATGATGAGAAATACCATCCTTGCCCCTGATGATTTGTGTTATCATCGGCCACTTTATTGCCTTCCCTCCAACACAAACTTGTTCATGTTTTGTGTTATACCTTGAGTTCCTTGCTATCCAGCATTTGTCCTTCTTTACCTTGGAACATTACCACCTTTTATGTCAAGAATGTCGTGGCAATTTTACCACCTCTTGAGAATTCTTGATATAGTAATATCTCTCGCCATTTGCGTTCATTTCTTGGTCTCCGTGTTGTTTCTAACCGGAATACCGACAAATGGTCTGTAATGTGTAAATTCTAAACTTCTAGCAACCCTATTGCTTTGAAGTTATTGGTCTACAGTTTCTTTAGAAATTCTATTGCTTATTGAATCATCATTCGAACATTGATCGTGCTACCTAGTCCAGATTCCTGGGTGCACCCTTCTATCATTGTTCAGTTGAGTATGTTCCCCTCGAGCATACATCATTATATCATTGATCCGACAAATGATATTTCCTTGTTCACATAATTGTGGAAATCCATCTTTTGGAAATCTCGATGAATTGTCGCTGAGTTCATCAGCCACCTCCTCATTCTATCCTTGATTTAATAATGAACTCATGATTCAGAACTTGCTTCCACAGTTCAATTCCCGAGAATCTTACAATGTCATCTTGACAATTTGTGTTGCACCTTTTCTTCTCAGGCATCCTGAGTCTAAGGTATCCTAACACCGATCAGATTTGAATCTCGGTCAGATATGATGGTTGGAACATTTTTCCAAGAGTTATAACACTGGTCTTTTATGACCCGGTAAGGTAATGGCATGCCCAACACACCTGGCCGGAGGCCCTATTGTTATAAATTCCTTTTCAGCAAGGTTAGCCATTCTTCCACGAGGAAATTGTAAGACTTATTCTATAAGTTGTTCCTGATGGATCCTTTGCATATCCAAAGTCCGATCTTTGCTTGAAGACCATGTCGATGCTATCTCGAAGCATGCCTGTGGTACTTCGATTTTCAATAAAAACATTTGAAGCATAATGCTAAATGTTACCTGCTCAATTATCCAAACACTGTTGCATGGGTAAGGTCATGAAATTTCTCTCCCCTTACCTAAATGATTTTCTACTTTATATCCTGTCATGGATATCTTGCTCTGCTTGTCGTTGGGAAGGAAGTACCCTTGGTTTATGTGTCAAACACATTTTCCTTACCATTAATCTGATTGATCTGATGATCACATTTTCCTTTCCATTGATTTGTTTAGCCTTCCTTGTGATCCATATGATCTAAGCAGTAATATTTTTCTGCTTATGTAAACACCTTGGTGTACAACCGTGTCGGTAAGACCCTGGTACATTTGTCGATAGCATTCTGGTAACCACCGATGGATGAGAACTTTGCCTATTGGTCCGCCTCGTTCAACGAGCAGGAAAATGGTTCTCTTCGTCCCTCGCCCTTGGTACCGACATTGTTGCCGACATAACTGATAGGCTACCCTCTGACTTGACTTTCTATCATGACCGTGCAAGATGTCAACGCCCTTACTACTTTTAACCACAAGGTGGGCCCATAACCCCCAGTTCCAAAGGATCGAAACCGGACTCTCCTGTACAACCCTGTTACTAATGGTTGTTCCCCATGCTTAGCTTCGTATTTAATTCACGGGCCACCTTCCTAGTGCTCTATTCTGGTATCAGACGCGATACTTACTCTCGCTGCTCTGAACCCCTTTCTCACTCTGGTTCAGACTTCGAGCAGCTATCTATCCGTTTGGAACCTCTTATTGTACCTTCGTACCTTACTCTCGATGTACTTTATACGTTCAACTCGAGAGGTAGTCTTATGCTCATTCATGGGTTAACCCCAGATTGTTTCCCTCATAAGCATTCTGTCGTAGCCAAGCTGCCCCTTACCTATTTCGTAAGTACGTTGGAGTTCCCGAAGAAAAGGACGAATTCACCATGATGACCTGAAACAGCGAAATGAAGACCTCAATGTAATGGATTGACCTCTTCGAGAAGAGCATCCAACACCGAGAAGACCCATTAAAATTTCGTAACCAATCCCTCCCCCCTTACTCCCCTCCTAAATCTCGGGACGAGATTTCTTGTAGTGGAGGAGAATTGTGACGCCCGGATAATTAAGCTACAGTAAACCTCTGCTAATGGTGCCATGTCACTTCGGTTACTGTTGATAAACTCGAGCTAGTTCAAAGAAATGATTCAAATTAAAATTTAAAATATAGGCAAACAGTAAATTTTTCAAATATCAAAACTAAAATGTTCGGGTTGTGTCAAATAGATCGTAAGTAATTATGGTGGAGAAACCAAACTTTGGTAAAATGTTTAAAGGCTCTAAAGCAATTAAAACAGTAGTGAAAACAACTAAACAGATACCTATTGAATTTATAAAATGCTAAAACTATTTTATTATGTGTTAAGAATTAACCTCACAGTAGCTTGTTGATAAATACAAATTTAGGCACTAGTTGTAATTTTTATAAAACTAAAAATAAAAGAAACTACAAATAAAAAAAAAGAAAACAAAGATAAACTAACAAAGAACAAAAAAAGGAAATAGAAGACACCCCCTCCCCCTCGGTGGACCATGGCCCGGCTGGCCTATGGGCCGCCAGGCCGGCCCAGCCGGCCTCCCCTTAGCCCCCCACCCCGACCGAACCCTAACCCCAGTGCGCCCCACTCCCCCCTGTCACTCCATCCCCACCCTCTCCCTCCAGCGCTGCCAGGGGAGAACCCCACGCACGACCTCCCCTCCCCACTCTCTCTCGTCTCTCTCCCAGCCATGCCCCGCCCCTGACGCGGTCGCCCTCCCCCGGAGCCTCCGCCGGCGTTCACTGCCGCCACCTCGCCCCGTGTGACCCCGCCCAAGGCACCTTGCCGCCTCGACCATGATGCCGCCATCCTCTCCGTCGACGACCTCGTCTCCGTCGTCGCCCTGTCGTCCCCGTCCTCCTCCCCGAACGGCCTCCACGCACCTCGACGCCCCCTGCTCACCAACGCCGGTGAGGACCCGTTCGTCCTCCCCTTTCCCCTGCTCGTCAATGAGGTCGCCACGCTCACCCGCAACCCCCTCGTGCGTGCTCACCGAGGTCGGGCCGTGCCCTGGCCGTGCGCCGCTCCGTCTGGCCGCCCCCGTTACCCCGCGCCGACGCGCCATGCCTGCGCCGCTCGCTCGCCGTGCCACCGCCCCGTTTTTCCCGCATCGCTGCGCCTCGCCTCCCCTGGATCCCGCTGCCTCGCCTGCGCCACCTAGCTACGCCGCGAGCCTCTGCCCCATCGCGCCGTGGCCGTGTCGGCTCCGCCCTCCACTGTCGCGGCACGACCGCGCCCCGCTCCACTGTTGCCGCTGCCGCTGCTCATCCGCCGACTCGCCGCCGGACACACTCGCCGGCGCGCCGGTGCCCGTGCCCGCCAACCGCCCCACGGCGCCCAGTCGGGTGCACACCCACGGCCCAGCGCCGTATCGGGCTGGCGCCTAGCGCCCGTCACCCGCGCCCGTTAGGCCCCCAGGGGCCTATGACAAGGGGGCCCCGCACCAGAACGATTAAAAAAAAGAACTTAAAAATAAATAATTAACTAAATAAGTAAATAAAAATGTTAATTAATTAATTGACTTAATTAACTTAATTAATCCTGTTGAATTAAACTAATTAAACATTAGATACCTAATTAACTAATTAAACTGATTAATAGATTAATTAGGTTATTGTAACTATGACATACGGGACCCACCTGCAGGGTTGACCTAGTCAACCTTTGGTCCTGCTGACATCATGCTGATGTCACACTGACATCATAATTGCAATTTCTAAATTAATTTAATTATGCTAATTTCTAGAAAATGATTTAAAATCCTTAAAAATTAATATAAAATAATCCGTAGCTCGGATGAAAATACTTTGTACATGAAAGTTGCTCAGAACGACGAGACGAATCCGGATACGCAGCCTGTTCGTCCACCGCACATCCCTAGCATAGCAAACACGCAACTTTCCCCCTCCGGTTCGTCTGTCCGAAAACGCGAAACACCGGTGATAATTTCCCGGATGTTTCCCCCCCTTCACCGGTACCACCTTATACCGCGTTAGGGCACACCTAGCATCACGCTTTGTCATGTCATGCATCGTCATGCATTTGTTTGCATTATATTTATTGTTTCTTCCCCCTCTTCTCTCGCTAGACACCGAGACCGACGCCATTGCTACCCAGTACGACTACGGTGTTGACGACCACTCTCTCTTGCTAGAGCAACCAGGCAAGCCCCCCCTTTGATCACCAGATATTGCCTAATCTTCTCTATACTGCTTGCATTAGAGTAGTGTAGCATGTTACTGCTTTCCGTTATTCCTATCCTGATGCATAGCCTGTCCTTGCTACTACTGTTGTTACCATTACCTGCTATCCTACTGATTAGTATAGGATGCTAGTGTTCCATCAGTGGCCCTACACTCTTGTCCGTCTGCCAGGCTATACTACTGGGTCGTGATCACTTCGGGAGGTGATCACGGGCATATACGATATACTTTACACAGTTACATTACCTGTGATACTGTTCGGAGATGGGGGCTGAAGGGGCAGGTGGCTCCATCCCGGTAGAGGTGGGCCTGGGTTCCCGATGGCCCCCGACTGTTACTTTGTGGCGGAGCGACAGGGCAGGTTCCGACCACCTAGGAGAGAGGTGGGCCTGGCCCTGGTCGACGTTCGCGGATATTTAACACGCTTAACGAGATCTGGATATTTAATCTGAGTCTGGCCATTTGGTTTATACGCACTAACCATCTACGCGGGAGTAGTTATGGGTATCCCGGCGTCACGGTATCAGCCGAAGCCGTCGTGACGTCAGCGACTGAGTGGCGCATGCCGGATTGGACTGGAACGCCACTAGGCTAGGTCTGCTTTCGGCCGCGTTCGCAACATGCAGGTGTGCTAAGGGCGATGGGCCCAGACCCCTGGGCGCTTAGGTTTAGACCGGCGTGCTGACCTCTCTGTTGGTCTAGGTGGGGCTGCGACGTGTTGATCTTCCGAGGCCGGGCATGACCCAGGAAAGTGTGTCCGGCCAAATGGGATCGAGCGTGTTGGGGTATGTGGTGCACCCCTGCAGGGAAGTTAATCTATTCGAATAGCCGTGATCTTCGGTAACCGGACGACTTGGAGTTGTACCTTGACCTTATGACAACTAGAACCGGATACTTTATAAAACACACCCTTCTAAGTGCCAGATACAACCGGTGATCGCTCTCTCACAGGGCGACGAGGGGAGGATCATCGGTTAGGATTATGCTATACGATGCTGCTTGGAGGACTTCAGTCTACTCTCTTCTACATGCTGCAAGATGGAGGCGGCCAGAAGCGTAGTCTTCGACAGGATTAGTTATCCCCCTCTTATTCTGGCATTCTACAGTTCAGTCCACATATGCTACCCTTACTCCATTTGATACCCATGCATATGTAGTGTAGCTTCTTGCTTGCGAGTACTTTGGATGAGTACTCACGGTTGCTTTCTCCTTCCTTTCCCTCTATCCCTTCTACCTGGTTGTCGCAACCAGATGTTGGAGCCCAGGATCCAGACGCCACCGTCGACGACGACTCCTACTACACCGGAGGTGCCTACTACTACGTGATGCCCGCTGACGACGACCAGGAGTAGTTAGGAGGATCCCTGGCAGGAGGCCTGCGCCTCTTTCGATCTGTATCCCAGTTTGTGTTAGCCTTCTTAAGGCAAACTTGTTTAACTTATGTCTGTACTCAGATATTGTTGCTTCCGCTGACTCGTCTATGATAGAGCTCTTGTATTCGAGCCCTCGAGGCCCCTGGCTTGTAATATGATGCTTGTATGACTTATTTTATTTGTAGAGTTGTGTTGTGATATCTTCCCGTGAGTCCCTGATCTTGATCGTACACGTTTGCGTGTATGATTAGTGTACGATTGAATCGGGGGCGTCACAAGTATAGACTGTAGCCCCTGAGACTCTGTCCGGTGTTCGGAAAGAATAGCTGAACAGAGGATCAAATAGTTTTCCGCAGGAGACTAACCATATATGTCTATGTGAATAAGCAGGCGTCACTGCTAGCTGCGACCTCTCATGCTGCTGAAGTCTCCGGACTGAAGCAGAGGCTGGGGCGGGCCAAGGAGGAGCTCGGCCAAGTAAGGAAACAGCTGGAGGAGAAGCAAGGTATGTAATGACCTGCTATATATCAGAAAGGATGGATGGTTTATATGACTATAATGTCATGGTAATTGTAGGAGCTGCAACTGAGGTGGAAACCCTCAAGAAGGCACTGGTCGAGGCCGAGGAGAGAGTGGCGAAGGAACACGCCGCTCGTGGGAAACACGAGGGCAGGGTTGGCGAGGTCCAGCAGGAGCTCTAGGACACTGTGCAGAAATGCGAGTCCTTGGAGCGCCACGTTGTGGATCAAGATTCCGAACTTTCCAAGGCCCGCCAAAGTGCACAAGATGCCCGGGCCGAAGCCCAAGGCGCCCTCCGGGAGATCCAGGCCAGAAAAATCGCGGCTGGTAAGGCCTTTATTATGCAGAGCAGGTATGTGAAGAAAAGGTTCCTCTTACTGACCCGGATTTGGAGTTCTCCAGGGGCGTTTGCGGATCTGCTCCGCAGTGTTGCCGACGCTGCGGAGTTCTTCCGAGCCGAAGAGGGAGCTCGACGGAGAAGCTGTTTTGGTCGCAATACCTTGCGCCAGAAAATTCGGTGCCCTTTAGCAATCAGGTAAAACAACTGGTCAAACTGCATAGGGTGGCTGAACTAGCCATGAAGGATTTGATAATCCGGTTATGGCCTGCAGAAGTCATACACAGCAGCTACTCTGGGCTCATGAAGCTGCTGGTCAATGCCTGCCCCCGTCTGGACGTCATCAAGCGGTCAGTCTGCATCAAGGGTGTGCAGATGGCCTTCGCCCATGTCCGGATATAGTGGGCGAAGATGGACGCCGTCAAACTTGCGACCGAGGGACCGCCCGTTGGCAAGAAGCACCGCATGCCGGAGTGCTATTTTGATGATTTCCTCAAGGGATCCCGCATTGTAGAGGGCCAGTGCTCAAAAGACATTATCTTTTAATGAGTACCTTCATGTTATCCCGCCCTGTATGATGAAAACAAGACTAATGTGTAATATAATGCTTGCTGTTTATTATTTAAAATTTTACCTCCTGTGCGGCTGTTTTATTAAGTCTGAGAGTTGGCCAGTCGTCAGTTTCAGCCCCCACGTAGGTAATACGGGGGTGTTCGGGATGAATCTAAAACACTCTTTATCCAAAAGTTTGGTCCTTGAAGGAGGTGTTTAGTGCAACGAACCAGGCAATCGGATGATGTCTACTACACAACCTTCTTCTTGTAGACGTTGTTGGGCCTCCAAGTGCAGAGGTTTGTAGGACAGTAGCAAATTTCCCTCAAGTGGATGACCTAAGGTTTATCAATTCGTAGGAGGCGTAGGATGAAGATGGTCTCTCTCAAGCAACCCTGCAACCAAATAACAAAGAGTCTCTTGTGTCCCCAACACACCCAATACAATGGTAAATTGTATAGGTGCACTAGTTCGGCGAAGAGATGGTGATACAAGTGGTATATGGATGGTAGATAAAGGTTTTTGTAATCTGAAAATATAAAAACAGCAAGGTAACTAATGATAAAAGTGAGCGTAAACGGTATTGCAATGCTAGGAAACAAGGCCTAGGGTTCATACTTTCACTAGTGCAAGTTCTATCAACAATAATAACATAATTGGATCACATAACTATCCCTCAACATGCAACAAAGAGTCATTCAAAAGTCACTAATAGCGGAGAACAAATGAAGAGATTATGGTAGGGTACGAAACCACCTCAAAGTTATTCTTTCCAATCAATCCGTTGGGCTATTCCTATAAGTGTCACAAACAACCCTAGAGTCCATACTAGAATAACACCTTAAGACACAAATCAACCAAAACCCTAATGTCACCTAGATACTCCAATGCCACCTCAAGTATCCGTGGGTATGATTATACGATATGCATCACACAATCTCAGATTCATCTATTCAACCAACACATAGGACTTCAAAGAGTGCCCCAAAGTTTCTACCGGAGAATCACGACGAAAACATGTGCCAACCCCTATGCATAAGTTCATGGGCGAAACCCGCAAGTTGGTCACCAAAACATACATCAAGTGAATCACGTGATATCCCATTGTCACCACAGATACGCACGACAAGACATACATCAAGTGTTCTCAAATCTTTAAAGACTCAATCCGATAAGATAACTTCAAAGGGAAAACTCAATCCATTACAAGAGAGTAGAGGGGGGAAGAAACATCATAGGATCCAAATATAATAGCAAAGCCCGCGATACATCAAGATTGTATCGCCTCAAGAACACGAGAGAGAGAGATAAAACACATAGCTACCGGTACATACCCTCAGCCCCGAGGGAGAACTACTCCCTCCTCGTCACGGAGAGCACCGGGATGATGAAGATGGCCACCGGAGAGGGATTCCCACTCCGATAGGGTGCCGTAACGGGTCTAGATTGGCTTTCGGTGGCTACGGAGGCTTCTAGCGGCGGAACTCCCGATCTATTGTGCTCCCCGATCATTTTAGGGTATATGGAGATATATATGCGGAAGAAATACATCAGGGGAGCCACGAGGGGGCCACGAGGGTGGAGGGCGCACCCAGGGGGGTGGGCGCGCCCCCTACCTCGTGGCTTCCTCGAAGCTTCCTTGACGTGGACTCCAAGTCTCCCGGGTTGCTTTCCTTCCAAAAATAAGTTCCGTGAAGTTTCAGGTCAATTGGACTCCGTTTGATTTTCCTTTTCTGCGATACTCTAAAACTAGGGAAAAAACAGAAACTGGCACTGGGCTCTGGGTTAATAGGTTAGTCCCAAAAAATAATATAAAAGTGTATAATAAAGCCCATAAACATACAAAATAGAAGATAATATAGCATGGAGCAATCAAAAATTATAGATACGTTGGAGACGTATCAGCATCCCAAGCTTAATTCCTGCTCGTCCTTGAGTAGGTAAATGATAAAAACAGAATTTTTGATGCGGAGTGCTACTTGGCATAATTTCAATGTAATTCTTCGTAATTGTGGTATGAATATTTAGATCTGAAAGATTCAAGATAAAAGTTCATATTGACATAAAAATAATAATACTTCAAGCATACTAACTAAGCAATCATGTCTTCTCAAAATAACATGGCCAAAGAAAGTTCATCCCTACAAAATCATATAGTTTAGTCATGCTCCATTTTTGTCACACAAGAATACTCTCATCATGCACAACTCCGATGACAAGCCAAGCAATTGTTTCATACTTTAGTAATCTCAAACCTATAAACTTTCACGCAATATATGAGCGCGAGCCATGGACATAGCACTATGGGTGGAATAGAATATGATGATGGGGGTTATGTGGAGAAGAAAAAAAAGGAGAAATTCTCACATCATTGAGGCTAATCAATGGGCTATGGAGATGCCCATCGATTGATTTTAATGCAAGGAGTAGGGATTGCCATGCAACGGATGCACTAGAGCTATAAATGTATGAAAGCTCAACAAAAGAAACTAAGTGGGTGTGCATCCAACTTGCTTGCTCACGAAGACCTAGGGCACTTGAGGAGGCCCATTGTTGGAATATACAAGCCAAGTTCTATAATGAAAAATTCCCACTAGTATATGAAAGTGACAAAACAAGAGACTCTCTATCATGAAGATTATGGTTCTACTTTGAAGCACAAGTGTGGCAAGGATAGTAGCATTGTCCATTCTCTCTTTTTTTGGGCCTTCTCTTTTTTATGGCCTTTTTCTTTTTTTGGGCCTTCTCTTTTTTATGGCCTTTCTCTTTTCTTTTCTTTTTTTATATTCCTCACTTGGGACAATGCTCTAGAAAATGATGATCATCACACTTTTATTTATTTACAACTCGATACTAGAACAAAGATGACTCTATATGAATGCCTCCGGCGGTGTACCGGGATATGCAATGAACCAAGGGTGACATGTATGAAATAATTATGAACGGTGGCTTTGCCACAAATACTATGTCAACTACATGATCATGCTAAGTAATATGACAATGATGAATGTGTCATGATAGACGGAATGGTGGAAAGTTGCATGGCAATATATCTTGGAATGGCTATGGAAATGCCATAATAGGTAGGTATGGTGGCTGTTTTGAGGAAGATATAAGGAGGTTTATGTGTGAAAGAGCGTATCATATCTCAGGGTTTGGATGCACCGGCGAAGTTTGCACCAACTCTCAATGTGACAAAGGGCAATGCACGGTACCGAAGAGGCTAGCAATGATGGAAGGGTGAGAGTGCGTATAATCCATGGACTCAACATTAGTCATAAAGAACTCACATACTTATTGCAAAAATCTAAAATTCATCAAAAACCTCGGCATTATGCGCATGCTCCTAGGGGGATAGATTGGTAGGAAAAGACCATCGCTCATCCCCGACCGCCACTCATAAGAAAGACAATCAAATAACACCTCATGTTTCAAATTTGTTACATAACGTTTACCATACGTGCATGGTACGGGACTTGAAAACTTCAACACAAGCACTTCTCAAATTCACAACTACTCAACTAGCACGACTTTGATATTATTACCTCCATATCTCAAAACAATCATCAAGCACCAAACACCTCTTAGTATTCAAAATACTCATAAGATAGTTTTTACTAATATTGAATACCTAGCATATTAGGATTATTTAAGCAAATTACCATGCTATTTAAGACTCTCAAAATAATCTAAGTGAAGCATGAGATTTCATCTATTTCTTCAAAACAAAACTACCACCGTGCTCTAAAAGGATATAAGTGAAGCACTAGAGCAACAACAAACTACTCCGAAAGATATAAGTGAAGATCAATGAGTAGTCGAATAATTATGCAACTATGTGAAGACTCTCTAACATTTAAGAATTTAAGATCTTGGTACTTTATTCAAACAGAAATCTAAACAAAATAAAATAAAATGACGCTCCAAGCAAAACACATATCATGTGGTGAATAAAAATATAGCTCCAAGTAAAGTTACCGATGGAAGTAGACGAAAGAGGGGATGCCTTCTGGGGCATCCCCAAGCTTAGGCTTTTGGTTGTCCTTGAATATTACCTTGGGGTGCGTTGGTAATCCCCAAGCTTAGGCTCTTGCCACTCCTTATTCCATAGTCCATCGAATCTTTACCCAAAACTTGAAAACTTCACAACACAAAACTTAACAGAGAACTCGTAAGCTCCGTTAGTATAAGAAAATAAATCACCACTTATGTACTGTTGTGAACTCATTCTAAATTCATATTGGTGTAATATCTACTGTATTTCAACTTATCTATGGTTCATACCCTCCTATACTACTCATAGATTCATCAAAATAAGCAAACAACACATAGAAAACAGAATCTATCAAAAACAGAACAGTCTTTAGTAATCTGGATCAAACGTATACTTCCGGATCTCATAAAATTCTAAAATAAATTGGTGGACCTGAGTAATTTATCTATTAATCATCTGAAAAAAGAATTAACCAAATATCACTCTCCAATAAAAAATGGCAACAATTATCGTGAGGGCTAAAGTCTCTGTTTTTTACAGCATGATCAACAAGACTTTCCCCAAGTCTTCTCAACGGTTCTACTTCGCACAAACACTAATTAAAAGCATAAAACCACATATAAACTGAGGATATATGAATTATTTATTACTAAACAGTAACAAAAAGCATGGAGCTAAATTAAAATTGGGTTGCCTCCCAACAAGCGCTATCGTTTAATGCCCCTAGCTAGGCATGATGATTTCAATGATGCTCACATAAAAGATAAGAATTGAAATATAAAGAGAGCATCATGAAGAATATGACTATCACATTTAAGTCTAACCCACTTCCTATGCATAGGAATTTTTTGAGCAAACAACTTGTGGGAACAAGAATCAACTTGCATAGGAAGGTAAAACAAGCATAACTTCAAAAACTTTAAGCACATAGAGAGGAAACTTGATATTATTGCAATTCCTACAAGCATAAGTTCCTCCCTCATAATAATTTTCAGTAGCATCATGAATGAATTCAACAATATAAACAGCACCTAAAGCATTCTTTTCATGAACCACAAGCGTAGAAATTTTATTACTCTCCACACAAGCAAAATTCTTCTCATGAATAATAGTGGGAGCAAACTCAATAAAATAATTATCATGTGAGGCATAATCCAATTGAAAACTAAAATCATGATGACAAGTTTCATGGATATCATTATTCTTTATAGCATACAAGTCATCACAATAATCATAATAGATAGCAACTTTGTTCTCATAATCAATTGGAACTTCTTCCAAACTAGTGGAATCATTGCTAAATAAAGTCATGACCTCTCCAAATACACTTTCGTCAATATAATAATCATAAATAGGAGGCATGCTATCATCATACTAAATTTGCTCATCAAAACTTGGGGGACAAAAAATATCATCTTCATCAAACATAGCTTCCCCAAGCTTGTGGCTTTGCATATCATTAGCATCATGGATATTCAAGGAATTCATACAAACAACATTGCAATCATGCTCATCATTCACATATTTTATGCCAAGCATTCTATTAATTCTTCTTCCAGCATTTGAGGACAATTTTCCTTTCCATCATACTTACGAAAGATATTAAAAAGGTGAAGCGTATGAGACAAACTCAATTCCATTTTTTTATAGTTTTCTTTTATAAACTAAACTAGTGCTAAAACAAGAAACAAAAAGATTCGATTGCAAGATCTAAAGATATACCTTCAAGCACTCACCTCCCCGGCAACGATGCCAGAAAAGAGCTTGATGTCTACCACACAACCTTCTTCTTGTAGACGTTGTTGGGCCTCCAAGTGCAGAGGTTTGTAGGACAGTAGCAAATTTCCCTCAAGTGGATGACCTAAGGTTTATCAATCCGTAGGAGGCGTAGGATGAAGATGGTCTCTCTCAAGCAACCCTGCAACCAAATAACAAAGAGTCTCTTGTGTCCCCAACACACCCAATACAATGGTAAATTGTATAGATGCACTAGTTCGGCGAAGAGATGGTGATACAAGTGGTATATGGATGGTAGATAAAGGTTTTTGTAATCTGAAAATATAAAAACAGCAAGGTAACTAATGATAAAAGTGAGCGTAAACGGTATTGCGATGCTAGGAAACAAGTCCTAGGGTTCATAATTTCACTAGTGCAAGTTCTCTCAACAATAATAACATAATTGGATCACATAACTATCCCTCAACATGCAACAAAGAGTCAATCCAAAGTCACTTTTAGCGGAGAAAAAACGAAGAGATTATGGTAGGGTACGAAACCACCTCAAAGTTATTCTTTCCTATCAATCGGTTGGGATATTCCTATAAGTGTCACAAACAACCCTAGAGTTTGTACTAGAATAACACCTTAAGACACAAATCAACCCAAACCCTAATGTCACCTAGATGCTCCAATGTCACCTCAAGTATCCGTGGGTATGATTATACGATATGCATCACATAATCTCAGATTCATCTATTCAACCAACACATAGGACTTCGAAGAGTGCCCCAAAGTTTCTACCGGAGAATCACGACGAAAACATGTGCCAACCCCTATGCATAAGTTCATGGGCGAAACCCACAAGTTGGTCGCCAAAACATACATCAAGTGAATCACGTGATATCCCATTGTCACCACAGATATGCATGGCAAGACATACATCAAGTGTTCTCAAATCTTTAAAGACTCAATCCGATAAGATAACTTCAAAGGGAAAACTAAATCCATTACAAGAGAGTAGAGGGGGGAAGAAACATCATAGCATCCAAATATAATAGCAAAGCTCATGATACATCAAGATCGTATCGCCTCAAGAACACGAGAGAGAGAGATCAAACACATAGCTACTGGTACATACCCTTAGCCCCGAGGGAGAACTACTCCCTCCTCGTCATGGAGAGCACCGAGATGATGAAGATGGCCACCGGGGAGGGATTTCCCCTCCGACAGGGTGCCGGAATGGGTCTAGATTGGCTTTCGGTGGCTATGGAGGCTTCTGGCGCGGAACTCCCGATATATTGTGCTCCACGATTGTTTTAGGGTATATGGAGATATATATGCGGAAGAAATACATCAGGGAAGCCACGAGGGGCCCACGAGGGTGGAGGGCGCGCCCAAGGGGTTGGGTGCGCCCCCCTACCTCGTGGCTTCCTCGAAGCTTCCTTGACATGGACTCCAAGTCTCCCGGGTTGCTTTCCTTCCAAAAATAAGTTCTGTGAAGTTTCAGGTCAATTGTACTTCGTTTGATTTTCCTTTTCTGTGATACTCTAAAACAAGGGAAAAACAGAAACTGGCACTGGGATCTGGGTTAATAGGTTAGTCCCAAAAACAATATAAAAGTGTATAATAAAGCCCATAAACATCCAAAACAGAAGATAATATAGCATGGAGCAATCAAAAAGTATAGATACGTTGGAGACGTATCATCGGACTATGTGGCTTTATCACCCTCACTTAGCTATAGGAGTTTGACAATAGAATTTTAGGCGCAGCCCCTAATATTTGTGATACCGAACTAGGGTGTTGTAAACACCTAATCGGGTAAAGACCGATTCGTCGCATAATACGGAAAAAATCGGAAAAGATTTCTAACCTCCAAATAGCTGACCAGCTCACACCGCATCATGACAATCAGTTTTCGGCTTTCTCTACTGAGGTGATCATCCAGATAAACCAGGACACAGTCACATTAGTTCTCCCTTTACTACCCTAGCCGATAGAGCGGAACGTAAGGTAGTAAGCACAGGAGCCGGGCAACCTAACTATTGACCAAAGACATGATTCGGAGCCAATGCATATAATGCTGAATTTCGGGGTGCCAAACTGTATTGTAAAAGTGTTCAGACTTTGTTGCCATAGAATGGAGAGGAGTAAAGCTCCTAGCGATTTAAGGTGTACCAAAGTGTACGAGTGCAATTGATAAGATATCAAGAAAAAAATGAAGTAGCAAGCTAGTGCTGCAAAAGTTGGGCCGCAAATTGTTTCCATTATAGTTTGATTAATACGTCAAAGCGTATTTTGTACAAATAGTGTGATAAGCAACAGTGGCTATTTAACGTGCCAAGACTAAGGAGGAGTTGCGTACCAGTCCTGAAAGCAGGTAGAATGATCGTTGAGAAGAACATCTAGAGATTCCCCCACACGTCTGTGCTACTTGCTACCTTGGTATATCCGTTCTTTGAAAGGACAGATTATGAGGCTGTCGAGAGGGGCCTGTGGAAAAGAAACCTGAAAAGGATAAAAAGTAAAGTAAAAGTATGAGTGTCCAAGGAAGGTCGAGCCATATTGTGGACCACAGTCTGGTTATGTCTCCGTCTCTGCCCATTGTATTTTTAGTGCGTATTTATGCATGCGCGGTATGTATGCCGCCACTTGGTCGGGACTGAGACAAAGGTCGAATTGCTAATTGAGCTCCTGACGAGCTGGATTGTCCTGCCGCAAAGTAGTCCGGACTCGTTTGACAGTGTTCGGGAGTATGACCGCCGAATTAAGGTTCTGCTTGTGAAGGCCGCTCTATACCTTTGCTGCCAGTGCAACGGTGTGCTCCTCAGTATGGAGGGAGCGCTCCGTGTTTCCATTGACTGTTATGACACCTCTTGGTCCGGGCATCTTGAGCTTGAGATAAGCATAGTGCGGCACCGCATTGAATCGAGCAAACACGGTTCGTCTGAGCAGTGCATGATAGCCACTACGGAAGGGGGTGATATCGAAGATTAACTCTTCGCTTCGGAAGTTGTCCGGAGATCCGAAGACGACCTCCAATGTCATTGAGCCCGAGTAGTGGGCCTCTACACCTGGTATAACTCCTTTAAAGGTAGTTTTGGTGGGCTTGATCCTTGATGGATCGATGCCCATTTTGCGCACTGTATCCTGATAGAGCAGGTTGAGGTTGCTGCCACCGTCCATGAGGACTCGTGTGAGGTGGAATCCATCAATTATTGGGTTGAGGATCAGTGCGGCTGAACCGCCATGAAGGATACTGGTCGGGTGGTCCCTGCGATCAAAGGTGATCAGGTATGACGACCATGCGTTGAATTTTGGGGCGACTGGCTCTATCGCATAGACGTCCCTGAGCACGCGCTTGCGCTCCCTCTTGGGGATATGGGTAGCGTATATCATGTTCACCATTTTGATTTGAGGGGGAAACTTCTTCTGCCCCCCTATGTTCGGTGGACGGGGCTTCTCATCACCATTCTTGCTTTGCGACCCCTTCTCCTTGTCTTTGGTATTTAACTTGCCGGCCTATTTGAAGACCCAACAACTCCGGTGAGTATGATTGGCTAGTTTATCAGGGGTGCCATGGATCTGACATGGACGATCGAGTATGCGGTCCAGGCTAGAAGGGCCTTGATTATTTCTTTTATATGGCTTCTTCCACTGACCGGACTTGGAGCCACTGAATCCGGCGTTGACTGTCGTGTCTTTGGTATTGTCACCGTTGTTTTGACGCTTGTTCTTGTTGCGTTGGGGCTTGCCGTTGCTATTTCTAGCTTCTGAAGTGCCAGGTTCGCTTGCATTGTTATTGCTACGGGCTAACCAGCTATCTTCGCCCGCGCAAAAGCGGGTCATAAGTGCTGTGAGGGCTGCCATGGACTTTGGCTTTTCTTGGTCGAGGTGTCGGGTGAGCTATCTGGACAGTCGACGATCTGGTTCTTTTTGGTTAAGAACCTAGTCCAGAATTTCCTGGCTGACTCTCTGGACTGTTGAATTATGTGACTTAAGTCGTCGGCATCCGGAGGTCGAACATATGTACCTTGGAAGTTGTCAAGGAAGGCTTCTTCCAAGTCCTCTCAGCTGCCATTGGAGTTTTCAGGCAGGTTGTTCAGCCAGTGTCGGGCTGGCCCCTTGAGTTTTAGGGGGAGGTATTTGATGGCATGAAGATCATCGCCGCGGGCCATATGAATATGGAGAATAAAGTCTTCAATCCATACCGCGGGATCTGTAGTTCCATAATATGATTCGATATTCAAGGGTTTGAACCCTTCTGGGAATTCATGTTCCATTACTTCATCAATGAAGCGGAGGGGGTGTGCGGCGCCTCTATATCGGGCCAGATCGTGACGTAGTTCGGATGGAGTTCGTCTGTGATTTTTGGCTCAGACGCAATTGTGCTTGCCATGTTCGGCTTGATAGCCATCGTCGCGTGTCGGGGCACACCCCCGCGATCCGTAGATCAATCTTGCCGGACCTGCTTTATTCTCCAGGTCCTGCCGTAGGTCATATGTGTATCCCTGAGCAGTTTTGTCTCTGCCTTTACGGCGAGGTAGGACGGGCCGGTGTTCGGCTTGAGTTGCCGTTTTGTCCCGGCCACGTGGTGGTCGATAAGTCGCATTACGCACTGATGGTATGAGCTCAGGTGCCTCGTCATCGAATTGAGGTAGCAGTTTACGCTTCGGGTAACTTTTGGTTGGGCGCTCGAGGCTGTATTCTTCTGCTGCCAGGACATCAGTCCATCTTTCGTTGAGCAGATCTTGGTCAGCTTGAAGCTGTTGCTACTTCTTTTTAGGCTCCTTGCAGTGGCTATTAGCCGTTGCTTAAAGCGTTCCTGCTCGAGAGGTTCCTCAGGCACGATAAAGTCTTCGTCGCCAAGGCTCACCTCATCCTCGGAGGGTGGAAGATAATTACTGTCCTCCGAGTCTTCGTTTGTAGCCTGTTCATCAAGTCTAACTCGCCCATCCTCCTGACCGTCTTGTCCGAAGTATTGCTCGACGGGATTTTCTTGGTCTTCGGCATCATCTGGAGTGTTGTTGTCTCTCGTTCCGGTATTGCTGTCTTTGATGCAGCATGATTTAGAGCGGCGGCATCGATGCTATTGTTGTATCTCGGGAGGTTTATCCTCTACTGGATTTTTCTCTTTATCGACGTCACCCTCCTTGGGTGCATCCACCATGTACACGTCATACGAAGAGGTGGCCATCCAGCGTCCGGTAAACGGTTGGTTTTTGGCTTGCTCCTCTCCGGCATCATCGTCCATACTGTCGATGTCTTCGGAGTCGTAATCGAGCATGTCAGTTAAGTCCTCTACTATGACGATGAAGTGGGTGGTGGGTGGGACGTAAAATTCCCCGCTCTCAGCCCCTAGTCCGGGTTGGGCGTAGTTCGTACGTTGCTCCTCCGTAATCACGAGGGATCGCATCAAGTCCAGAGCCTCTCTTAAAGGCGAGGTTTGTTGAGGGAGAAAAGAATTCGTGCATTATGGCAGGAAAGGAATTCCTTGGCCGAGCTCACATGATGCTGACTCCGAGAGTTCGGAGCCGGCGTCCGGGGAAGAGCCCGGCTCTCCCGTACTGGGCCTAGTGGCCACAGATAGTTTGGCGGGTTTAAAAATCTCGTCTTCGGTATTGGCGAGGCGCTCCAGCTCTAAGGCTAGAGCGGAGGTTGGGGTCATGAATCCTTGGAAGATCAAGTCTCCTCGGATATCAGCGACATAATCTAGGTTTCCAAACTAATCTGGTGACCCGGGGCGTAGTTGTCGATCTGCTCCAGATGACCAAGCGAGTTGGCCCACAGTGCGAAGCCGCCGAATACGAAGATCTGGCCTGGGAGAAAAACCTCCCCTAGGGCAGCATCGTTGCAGATGATGGATGAAGCCATCGAACCTTCTGACGGTGACACAGTGGAACTCTCAATGAAAGCACCAGTGTCGGTGTCAAAACCGGCGGATCTCGGGTAGGGGGTCCCGAACCGTGCGTCTGAGGTTGATGGTAATAGGAGACAAGGGACACGAAGTTTTACCTAGGTTCGGGCCCTCTCAATGGAGGTAATACCCTATGTCCTGCTTGATTAATATTGATGAGTATGGGGGTTACAAGAGTTGATCTACCACGAGATCGTAAGGGCTAAAACCCTAGAAGTCTAGCCTATATGATTACGATTGTCTCTACGGACTAAACCCTCCGGTTTATATAGACACCTGAGGGGACTAGGGTTGTCCAAAGTCGGTTACATAGTACATCCGGCCACCTAGCTTGCCTTCCACGCAAAGGAGAGTCATATCCAGACATGGGAGAAAGTCTTTTATCTTGCATCTTCATGGCCCAATAGTCCGACCCATGTCCAACAGGCCGGCCTCTAGGGCTATTCGCCGGGCGCCGGCCTCCACGTAGTCAGCCCAGTCGCGGGCGCTCTGCTGGCGACATAGAGCGGCGGTGCGATGCTGTTCCATGCCCCGCTGGCTGCGCAAATCGGCTATACGCTAATCCTCCACCAGGCAGTCGCGCTCCAACAAGTCCTCGTACTCCGCATTGCCATCTAAAAGACCGATAAAATGCCTCCTCCCTCCGTCTTCCTTCTGGTGAATAACCAAACACTAGCTCCGGCGGTGAGCGCCTCTAGCATCGCCTATTGTGGACGGTCGGGGGCATGACGGACGTGGTGGGAGCGAGGGCAAGTGGCGAGCGACGTCGGGCCGGTGGGGGTTGTGAGGGGAGCCGATAGGGCGAGTTGGCTGACGGTGCTACCGGAGAACGCCGGGAACCAGTAATTATAGGCGGAAGGTAGTTGAAGCAGTGTGTCGCGGGAAACGTGACGGTCATTGGAATTCAATGCATAAGCATGCATGGCTTAGCGCGCCAGCTTACCATGGAAAACTGGAAAAACTGATGTGTCGTTTCGTCCCGTCCGTGCTGGGTCGCACATCAGCATGATGGTCAAACGAGTGCACTCGAATCATCCAGATGAGGTACTCCCTCCATGTCAAAAATGATTCCACCAATCATCATATACCTTTGTTGGTGATATTTTTGAATTGAGCCCTGCAACCCGGAATGGAGGTAGTACATGCGTGATCCGCTATTTATTCGTGTAGGATCGAGTAGGCCTGATAGTGTACATTTAGGATCGAGTAGGTCGGATAGTGGACGTGTAGGATCGCATTAGCTGATGAACGTTCGCTGGGAGATAAGGCATTTGTGAAGTTTTTTGCTGGCAGTATCTTCAGATTCGCATGGCATTTTCTTCAGAGGAGCTTCTCAGTTTCTTTAGAGGTAGGCATTTTTATTCAAAAAACTGCCACCTTTGGATCTTGCGTCGCAACTAAAACTGCCAGGAGCGTATTAGTAGGCTAGCTAGTGATCGATAAGTAACTTGTAAACACGGAGCGAATAGAAATAAGGAACTACTAGTAACTTGTAAACACTGAGAACACAGAAATAAGGATCATGCTGTGCACAGTAGTAAGAGAGCCGATCCGTTCAAAATGTTCACACGAGACTCACAGGCCTGGCATTGTAATATGTTCACATTAGTAGCCCAAATTCACAACCAACTAGTAACATGTTAATGCATCTCAATGATTCACAGATCATATACAAATATGTAGCTCCAAAAGCAAAGATCTAGAAAAAACATATGTTCTTACTACTAACATGGATGCTTCTCTGGGCCAACATTCAGTACAGAGTGAAAGACAAATTTTGTTTGTGAAGTCTATAATTCCTCTTGCACGAAGAGGACTAAGGAAATATTTCTCGGCTATGGAGGTGATGAAAGAGTTCATCGTAAAGAGTTACATCGATGCAAGCTTTTTACATCGATCTAGACGACTCTAAGTCTCGATCTGGATACATATTGAAAGTGGGAGCAATTAGCTAGAGTAGCTCCATGCAGAGCATTGTAGACATAGAAATTTGCGAAATACTCCATCCGTTTCTTTTTAGTCTGCATATAAGATATAGTCAAAGTCAAATTTTGTTAAGTTTGACCAAGTTTATAGAAAAAATATCAACATCTACGATACTAAAATTATATGGTATGAAAATTAATTTCACGATGCATCTAACAACGTTGATTTCATATTGTGAATCTTGATACTTTTTCATATAAACCTAGTCAAAGTTAACAATGTTTGACTTTGACCAAATCTTATAGGCAGACTAAAAAGAAACGGAGGGAGTACATACGAGTCTGAATGTTGCAGACCCGTTGACTAAATTTCTCTCACAAGCAAAACATGATCACTCTTTGGGTGTTAATCACATAGCGATGTGAACTAGATTATTGACTCTAGTAAACCCTTTTGGGTGTTAGTCACATGGAGATGTGAACTAATCACATAAAGATGTGAACTATTGGTGTTAAATCACATGACGATGTGAACTAGATTATTGACTCTAGTGCAAGTGGGAGACTGAAGGAAATATGCCCTAGAGGCAATAATAAAGTTGTTATTTATATTTCCTTATATCATGATAAATGTTTATTATTCATGCTAGAATTGTATTAACCAGGAACTTAGTACATGTGTGAATACATAGACAAACAGAGTGTCACTAGTTTGCCTCTACTTGACTAGCTCGTTGAATCAATGATGGTTATGTTTCCTAACCATAGACATGAGTTGTCATTTGATTAACGGGATCACATCATTAGAGAATGATGTGATTGACTTGATCCATCCGTTAGCTTAGCATGATGATCGTTTATTTGTTGCTATTGCTTTCTTCATGACTTATACATGTTCCAATGACTATGAGATTATGCAACTCCCGAATACCGGAGGAACACTTTGTGTGCTACCAAACATCACAATGTAACTGGGTGATTATAAAGGTGCTCTACAGGTGTCTCCGATGGTACTTGTTGAGTTGGCATAGATCGAGATTAGGATTTGTCACTCTGATTGTCGGAGAGGTATCTCTGGGCCCTCTCGGTAATGCACATCACTATAAGCCTTGCAACCAATGTGACTAATGAGTTAGTTGCGGGATGATGTATCACGGAACGAGTAAAGTGACTTGCCGGTAACGAGATTGAACTAGGTATTGAGATACCGACGATCGAATCGCGGGCAAGTAACATACCGATGACAAAGGGAACAACGTATGTTGTTATGCGGTTTGACTGATAAAGATCTTCATAGAATATGTAGGAACCAATATGATCATCTAGGTTCCGCTATTGGTTATTGACTGTAGACATGTCTCGGTCATGTCTACATAGTTCTCGAACCCGTAGGGTCCGCACGCTTAATGTTCGGTGACGATCGGTATTATGAGTTTAAGTGTTTGTTGTACCGAAGGTAGTTCGGAGTCCCAGATGGGATCGGGGACATGACGAAGAGTCTCGAAATGGTCGAGACGTAAAGATCGATATATTGGTAGACTATATTAGGATATCGGAAAGGTTCCGAGTGATTCAGGTATTTTTCGGAGTACCGAAGAGTTACGGGAATTCACAGGGAGGGTCAATGGGCCTTCATGGGCCTTAGTGGAAATACAGGGCAGCAAGGAAGTGTGGGGTGCGCCCCCTAGGCCCAAACCAAATTGGTTTAAGGCTTTGGGGTCCGGCCCCCTCTTTCCTTCTCCCCTCCTCCTCTTTCCTTCCCCTCCTAGTTGGACTAGGAAAGGGGGAACCTACTCCTAGTAGGAGTAGGATTACCCCCTTGGTGCGCACCCTATGAGGCCGCCGGCCTCCTCCCCTTGCTCCTTTTTATACGTGGCCAGGGGGCACCCCATAGACACACAAGTTGATTGTTTCCAGCCATGTGCGGTGCCCCCCTCCACCATAATCCACCTCGGTCATATCGTAGCGGTGCTTAGACGAAGCCCTGTTCCGGTAGCATCATCATCACCGTCATCACGTCATCGTGCTGACGAAGCTCTCCCTCGACACTCTGCTGGATGGTGTGTTCGTGGGACATCACCGAGCCAAACGTGTGCAGATCGCGGAGGTGCCATACTTTCGGTACTAGGATCGGTCGATCGTGAAGACGTACAGCTACATCAACCGCTTTGTCATAACGCTTCCGCTTACGGTCTACGAGGGTATGTAGACAACACTCTCCCCTCTCGTTGATATGCATCACCATGATCTTGCGTGTGCGTAGGATTTTTTTTTGAAATTATTGCGTTCCCCAACAGTCGTGTCTGGGCCATTTCTCGGATGCGGTGGCCGTGCGACCAACATGCGGACGCATCCCGGCCGCATCTCGTCCGCGTACATTTTTCTTTGCAAACACATATCTTTTCTTCATCATTGATTTTTGGTACAAGGAAATACATCACCAAATTTTGACTAGAAAAGCAGGACCAAAGAAAACAAGAACCACAAGAATACATTTTAGAAGATATCCAACTTCCATAACTGGTCATGTAAGTTGGATTAGTGCCTTCTCGGTGCATTTATTATTGATCTGCGGAGGCTCAATCTTGCGTGCTTCTTTCTTCTTCGAGTGTAAAGAAGTAGACGTTGCTTCCTCGCATCTAGTCTCATGTCTAGCCTCTATTCTATCAACAAGTGAACTAGTCTCATCTGTAGCATCTATGCTAGCTCAAAGTGCTAGAACATCTACTAAATTACGCTCTAGCAATATATCGATGTACTCTTCTTCCCAATACCAAAACTTGCATCCATTGTACACAATAAAAATTTAATTAGCACAACTAGTCAAATCCGAGAGCACGACCGAAGCTAAAGTAGCACATACCCCATCGGTTGAGCACTTGATGAACACCCATCCAGGATGTTCCGACATTGTAGACACGCGGCGCAAGACCTTCTTTGGGCAGTCGTCGCACGTAATGAGTGGCAATGGTGCACCGACGAGCTTTTAGGCCAGCACCGAGTCCGGCCAACTGCCATTCATGTATCTGCCGGCGGACCACCGACGGTGTACATCCGAGTGGCAAGAGGAGGATTCAGTACCTGCATGCGGCCTTGCGGCCTTTCTGGGTCCTTCCAGCCCAGTGCCCAGCTAGTCCATGGCGCAGCGCGGCCTCCCATAGCCGGGCGAGCTCAAGCCCGATCGGATCCGCTCCAAATCCGGCCACCGGGTGCGCAAAACAGTTAGCCATGGTTGGGTAGCTCGTGGGCATCAAGGAAAGGGGGTTGGACGAGCGCGCATCCGAGCTGCATGCGTTGGAGTTGGCCTAAGTGAATATGCAAGATAGCACGCATTTCCCTAGCGGTGTGGCGGACCAACTATGTGGAGGTGCGAAGTGGCTTCGCTCGTGTGGGGGACGAAGGCCATCCCGCGCGGGAGCTAGGTCTGATAGGACGGCCTTGTCGTCAGTGTCTGACCTCTGTGGCAACCATCCGCTCCCCACTAGCCTCTTTGTGTACCGTCGCAACCGTCCACCGCCTCTTTGCCTTTCCCTCTCGATTTGGAACTGTTGTCGCACGCTCTTCCTCCCTCCTCCATTTGCCTTCAACCTTCCTTCTGCCATTGTTCGATCGTCTTCTCTATGGAGGGAACATGCCAGAAACGACCCCGTTATTCTTGCCCCGATCAGAAAAATGACGTGGTGGAGGAACTCATTGATCAGTGCGACGTCATCAGCACGGCTATCATGGCAAGTTCATTCAAGTCCATTCTCGACTCAACTAATAACATCATTACAAAGAACCCAAGGGTCCATGAGCGATTTGATCTCCCCTATCTTCTTCGCCATGACTCTGCTCACTGGCGCGCGGACGACGGAAGCCTCGCCTTGTGAAAGTTAATGTCGCTTGACAATGATATGTGTGATGTTAAGATGCCACCGCTTAAGGGTAAGGCCTGGGCAGGCGCAAATGGAGATTGGGTTGTTTATATTGGGTACAACTGCGAGTGGGAACTTGTGAATGTGTATACTCGTCACCGGGTTCCACTTCCAAAAATCTCAGACTGCCCTGAGGTTGAGCACACAGATGATCTACGTACGTTCAAATACGATCATGGTTACTGTTGTCTACGGAAGATATCAATTTTTCGAGTTCCCAACTGCTCTTGGGATTGCACGAACTATGAAGTAGTTGCTATCTTCGACAAGCTTGTTGCCGTCCTTACTTCCACGCCTCGATGGGTATTGCTCAAAAATCAATTTCTATACACGGATGAGTATTGTGATGCAATTTAATACGAGCCTCTTGTGTTTGCTGCCACCACTCCTGGTACTATTTTTCATGGAATCCTGATCCTTTCGGTACGTTTGTCTTCCACGTAAATATAATTTTTTCATCCACATGCATGCGGGTTAGCTAGTTTCCCTTTACTAATTAACCTTCTTGTGTTTCCAAGGTCATATGAACATTCCACCACCTATACTTGAAAAAAATTATAACCAAGGGGGAGATGACGATGGTGATGATCACAAGCATGAGGACAAGCAGGACCCATATACTCAGTAGCGCCTGGCAACTTATTCTGATGGATCACCTCTTCTTGTCTGTATACAGGGCACTGCTGATGTTACTAAGGAAGTACGTGTTGTCTCCCATGGTCGCACTCTCCGGACCTAATCCAACATCCATTGCAGGGTATTTGGGATGGATACTAGTGTACTAGCGCTAACACCTTCTCCCTGGTTCAGTATTGATAGTCTTGGAGGAAACTCGCTCTTCCTTGGACAAAACTATCCAATGATGGTGAAAGGCAATCCAGCTGCTGTTGGCACAACGTTACTACCATTTATGAGAAGCAACTGTATCTATACCTTGGACATTGCTATGGTTCCCTACCGTGGCTATCACAATATGTGTCCTGATATAGGCCGCTTCAGCCTGGATGATCAGTCCTGCATCGGTCTCGAGATTGACAATAGATGGCCCTTCCCAGAGGCTTATCTATGGTTCAAAGCAAGCATTTCCAACACTGAGGATTGGTTGAGCTGAAGTTCATTTCATTGCTTGTTATTTGTTGTGTGGTGAAAACTTTAGTATTTACTAGAATGTTTTGTTGGAACTAATCTATAATCCAACTTGTATCCTTGTTGTCATTGTGTGTCGATGACTTGTTGTATGTAACGAATGGTACATTCGCATATGCATTTCATAAACTCAATTTATGAATGGTTTTCGACTCACTTCTTGGAGTTCGAGTACCATAGTAGTATAGCCAGCATCCGGTTATATGAAGTTGCCACATCACATAGAGCCAACCTAATATTGGAGTATGCTAGCACAATAGTTAGTTCTAGTTAGATCAACTAGAGCTAGGTGTCGCTCGGAGGCCGAGAAATATGGTGATAGCGTGACTGCGTGAGGTGGGCTTGTACATAGTATGATGTAGGCACAGGGCTTGCCATGTTTCCTAATCATCCGGTCTAAATGTCTAGAAGATTTGGTTGAGTTCTTCCTCCTTTTGCCGACACGTGGGACATCCAGCATCCAGGTCGTGTCATGCAAGAAAATGGAGTGCTAGTTGAATCCACGTGATGTGCATCTTGGGTTAAACTATAAATAGAATCTTACTCTTGAGTAACTCCAAAAGCGGCCATCGAAGATCTTTATTGGATTTGTTTTTCATCACTAGCAAGTCGAGGTGAAAGATGTGCAGGTTCAGTGGGTCCTCTTGTGTTTTCATTGACATGTGGGACCGCATGTGAGCAAACAGACGATGGGCTCCGCGCGTGTGCTGGCTGGCTGAGAAGAGAGAGAGAGAGGAGGGCTGAGCATGGACTCCAAGAAATTTTGCGACAATGTGACTAGTAATAGTGGTGTACCGTACTCTTGGGGAGATAATGTGTTCGCTCTACATAACCAGCACCTCGATATAGTGGGGTGGCATGGGACATAACTAGCATTCACGTCTAGCAGTATGGCACACGCCACCCACACGAGTCCCATCTGACACCAATTTTCTTGGAGTCTGTGCTACAACGATCTCTTCTCCCTCCTATTTTCTCAGCCATCACCTGGTGGGCGGGGTGAGGGTTTGCCGATAGTCTGTTTGCTCAATTGCGGTCCCACTTGTAAGTGAAAATGCAACACAACACGCATTCCCCCTTGAGCGGTGTGCCGGACCAACCGTGTGGGAGTGTGACGCGAACAAGGCAGGCTTTTCCTTTTGAACTTGTAACTTGTAAAATTTGGTTCAGCTCCATGGCGCGACCGATAGATATAAATAACGATTTTCCCTAGAGTACTGAGAAGTTTGGTTCTGGCGCGGTTCATGCCTGGAGTACATACGAAAATTATGAAGTTGATGCAAAAGGTAACATAATTACTAGTAGTACCATATACTACTACATGGATTTGACGGAAAGATAAAGATACATACAGATCCATCAATGACATCCTCACGCCCTAGTGTGCCGGGTCACCAACCGACATGTGAGGAGCAGTGGCTTTGGCGGCGAGCTCAACGTGCTTCTGAACAATGTCGTCCAAGGTGGCCCTGCGGTCCAAGAAGGCCAGCGACCTATCATCCTCCTCTTGCACGTAGTAGTCCTTGTGGACGATTTGCGCATAGACATGGGTGATTATGTCAATGGTGTCTTGCTGCGCCAGGCGCTGCGTGGCGAGCGCGACCACGAGGTGGACATTCTCCGGCGCGATGGCGGGCAGTCGCAGCGCCACCAGTGCGTCGAAGAGGTTGTCACCATAGAGGTCGTTGAGGGTGGCGGGCATCACAGAGCCTGGGCGTGTGGGCTGGAGGCGTATGTCAAGGTCGTCCACAAGCTTCTTGACGATGGTGAACTTGTCGAGGAAGCCGACGAGGACCTCGTCGAACAAGGAGACGAAGATGCCGTCCAAGCAGCCTATCGCCCTGGCTGCCTCAAGCACGACCTGGAGATGTTCCTTGGTGCCGGGCCGCAGGCCGGTGTCATGGACCATCTGGCACAGCCGGCTGATGCTCGCGCTCGTTTCCTGCATGGTTCTAGCTTCTAGTCAACTGATCTTGCAATTGGAGTGATCACTCTTGCCCTTGGTTAGGGTGCGTAGGTGCATAGGATTCCGTAGATTGGACTGGCGGGGAGCCTTTATATGAGAAGTGCAGACTGTGTTGCATTCACGTGTGTGTTGGCCATCTACTCCTCAGCCCTCCCTCTGTGGGCCTGAGCTCTGGTGCCTTAACTGCACCTGCCTTTGGCTGTATGACAGGTAGGCCAGTCACCTATAGTGCCCACCTGTCATACATCCAAAGGTAGGTGAAGTAAGTCAATGAAGCTGTGTCCCCCTCCGTGCCGGTGTAGTATAGTCATCTCACCGGACCTCTAGTTGGGGACAAACAAGAGAACTTTGATGTTTACTGGTTTATTGGCCCCCTTTGGATTTTGCGCCATGTTTTGACTGTTGATTTAACTAATAAAATGTTAATGCATGTAACCAAAAATGTTGTGCCAAGTAGTCTCAAGTCATTGAATGCATACGCACCCCACGTCTCCTATTGAGTGATTTCTTTTTTCGTGGCAAAAAACAGGCAATGAGGTGGGTAGTTAATGCACCGAGCCTAAAAGTTTTGGGATTACTATTTGTTTTCGTAACGTGACTAATGCACCAGTACGGAGGGAGTACAATAGTAGTCTTTGATTACAATTTTTTGTTGGTAGCTTACCAAGTTGAGTGCTCGGTGAGTATAATAGTAGTCTGATTGATGAGACTTTAGATTTGAGCGATCTACCGGAGAGTGTATAATATCATCGGGAACTGCGTTCAAAAACGAATAAAACAATACACCATGTATTTATTTACAGAGGGAGTAGTATATTTTTTGTGACATGCTTTACTAGATATTGCTAGTCAAATACTAAATCCAGACGGACGTGGTAGTACTACTAAATCCAGACGGTGGTGCTAGTACTAGTAGTAGTACTACCAATGTAGTAGTACTGTACTACCCGTTGGTCAAATTATTACGTGTTGCTCCTCACAGTGAAGTGACAAGACCCTGCGTCGGAGATGACACCTGAGTGTAGGCGCCGTGTTCGGCATACCAAAGTCAGCCCCACCGTCTGCAATCACTATCATCATGGCTAAAGAGCTAGCCTGCTTACAACTAGCCATGTTTGACATAATTTCCCATGCGTAGATGCCCGTGCATTGCACGGAACACCAAGGTTGGGGGTGGATGGCGCCGGCAGCGGCCATCGCGCCAGATTTTTCCATGGCCTAGTAGATGTGGTGGGGAGGAGATACGGCTGATTGTGAGAGACAAGGAGTTGTTTTAAATATGGAACAAGTGCAGCCATCTTTTTGCAAAACTACAAAAGTTTGGTTTGTATGCGTCTGACCTAGATCCGACGACTATTGGTGAAAGATGGCAGGCACAACATCATCACCAACTCAGGGCCTCTTTGATTCACAGGATTTTCTAAACGCAGGAATAGGACATGGCAATATTACAAGTTTCAAACTGACATTACAAATGTTATGAGTAATGCTGCACCTACGAAGAGGGAATTACTAGGAAGTTTACGTAAGAACTTTCGTTACTTTAGGTTGATGCAGCATTATCGTACAAACTAAAACCCATCGCCCTCACAAGTCACTAATGGGCAAATAAATTTTTGAGTCTCTGGCCACTTTATGTTTCAAAAACAAATTCAGCTTCTGCGGAGACTTTGTCATTTAGGCTTAGAGACTTGCAGTGATCAGCACGCCATTCATTGTTGCACTAGAGAACGCCAAACCTCATTACCTTGAGCACACTTGCCTCCAGAACAAAGAACCTGGCCAATTTAACCTCAGATGTGCTCCCTCGGTAGTCGATCAAATCAATTTCTATAAGATGGAGATCAAGGAATTCGATGAGATTGTTATAGAGTAGCACATTTTTCACTTTCGGGTCTTTTTTTATCTGCAAAAGAAGAGAACATATTAGAGCAGCTGGCTGTATAAGATTGTCGTGTCATCAAGAGGTACCAATATCATTCGCTCATATGATAGGGTTGGCTAGCTAGTGATATTTTTTCACTCTCTCTCTCTCTCTCTTCCTCTCATTTACCTAGGAGCACGTGAAGAGCTTGGGCATTTGTTGCCTTCCACTATGTGGCCGATGCCATATTTCTCAAAAGTATGCCACATAATATGCATCGATGTCAAATCAAAAGATTTTTGGCACCGCTCTAGCGATGTGAGAGAGTTGGCACCGCTGTGCACATAGACCCACATGTATAAACAAATCAATCGAACCAACAACACCAGCCTCTCACTCTCTCGAACAAGTGTTTTTATTGCCTCAGTCCTCTCCCTCTCCCATGCAAGTGTTTTTTCACGGTGTGGGTTAATTTGGCACCAGAGCAAAGTAGGTGATCCAGACTGGGCACCAGGTGAGCAATGGAGGGGCATCGATGCCAAATGCATCACAAGTGAATTTGGCACGTGTTTTGGCCTACATAGTGGAGGGCCGTTATAGCCCACATTTGTACTACCTCGTATTTAATGTAAAATTTTGACCATATATTTACCTAAGAAAATGCCAATGCATGTCACCAAAAATTATACCATTTGAAATTATGTTCAAATACGAATCCAACGATATAATTTTTAGTGACATGCATTAACATTTTGTCAGTTAAATCTATACTCAAATTTTGATACTACAAAATAGGAAGAGTAAACCAGGACGGAGGTAGTACTTGATCTTAGGATAACCATAGATTTAGTCTAAGTTACTTGCCACTATGACTAGCCTAGGCTACTATAGTAGTACAACAACAAAATGATGCAGGTGATCACGTGAGAAAAAAATACTAAAAACATTTCTTTCGGTGCAGTGCGTAGATGCAGTTTTGAACACTACACTTATCATCATAATTTGGGAAAATTACGAAAAAAATTGAGCTACGTTGTGATTACCGTTTACTAATAGGAAAGAAGTTTCACCTTGATGAGTAGCTTCTCCGTGCATGGAAAGCATGTAAGGAATCCAACAACTTGATCCATATTGGGGCCGATAGATTTTATTGCCAAGATCTTCACTGTGCGCATAGACTGGGTCAAGCTTGTGGGAATCATTTTCTAGATGACACTTGTAAATACATCAAGAAGAAAATAAAAAATATGAACTTCAAGAAGACGTAGAAGAAGACGAGTGTTGTACCTGAACGGTTACAGATCCAACAAAGAGTTCGGAGAATTTGGCAGGTGAGTTCACCAATGCTGTCAATTTTGACGTGTCAATGACCCTGATTTTTGTTGGTCCTTCTAGATCAGATACAAGCAATCTCTCAAGGAAAGGCGCATTCTCAATGACCATAACGTGGAACAGCTGGAGTGATCTCTTCCCAATTGATGTCTTGTTGCGGGGCCAGCAAGACACATAAATCCATCGGAGATTCATCGAGGCGATGTGGAGGCTAATGAACCCGTGGATCTGCTGAAGACGAAGGTACTCGAGCGCAGTACAGCTGCGGAGTAGCGGTTCCATAGCCTTCTTCGAGATGCCAACGTCGAAGAGGTCGAGCTGCTTGAGTTGAGGGAGAAGAAGGGCAGGCGCAACATTAATCTGGGGAAGATAGAAGGAGCTGAAGCTGGCGCGGCGCAGCGTTGGCGTGAGGCGGAGTGCGGACGGCGGCAGAGAGCGATATCGTCCAGCTTCAAAGCTGAGCTCCTCGAGCTGATCTAGGGCAGGGGATAAGAACCACTCGTCGAACTTGGCCTGGACCTTGCAGTTGGCACTGAACATGCGGATGTCAAGACGTCTGGCTGGCCCAAGGTGCGATGAAAGGATCTTGGAGATTGCGGCCATGCGTTTGCAATCCCCATCGCAAAGGCAGTTGTCAACGGTGAAGTTGAGGGGGATGCGGCGCCAGAGGGGGCACCACCGCCGAGAGAGCAGGGTGGTCCGCACAGCAGATTTGGTGGGGAGGAGGCCGATGATGACGAGCATCATGTCGTCGGGGAGGTTGCTGATGAAGTCCAGGCTCATCGGATGTGGTTTTGGCTCGAGCTGCCTCCGCTTGTTGGTTGCCTCGCCATCCATCTTAGCCGGCGGCGACATCGTTGTACACGTGTGCTGGTGTGTGCTGTGTGTTGGGTGTGCGCGAGTACGTCCTTCTGTGCATGCCACCGCGCAGTGGTTAAGTGTGCGTGAGTGCGTCCTTCAGCGGAAGAAGTGTGCCCTCAATTTACTAGCATGCGGGGTGCTACCCCGAGTGGTTTCAACTTTGTTTACTTCACCACGTGTCAGATGGGCCTCTAGTTTACTTATTTTCACCCACTGCCACATGGGCCAGCACATGAAAATAGAGAACATGAGCTGACAAGGCAGCATGTGGACTGGTTGACCGGTCAACTAAACAATATACGGAGCTATACGCTGACACAGTGACCGTATAATCCATCGGTATAGAGAGTTCGAGTGAGAGGGGAGGCCCATGAGAGATAGTAGAGAGAGAGAGAGAAAGAGCTACTCCCTTCGTTCGATAATGTAGTGCCTACATTTTTTTAAGTCGAACTTTTGAAACTTTAACCAAGTTTATAAAGAAATTACTTATATCTACAATACCAAAGATAAATGATAGTATGAAGTAAGTACAGGTTGTGATGAATCTAATGATCGTTCCAGATGTAAATGTTTTTCTCCATGTATACCTGGTCAAACTATTCTGAAGTTTTACTTTTCAAAACATCCATATGCTTATGGAAGTGAGAGAGTACCTAACTAGAGAGAGAGTGTGAAATAGAAAGAGTGACTAAAAAATTGTGTGTGCGTGTGTGAAAGAGACGTGGACAACACATGATAAAAGTAGAGAAAAAGCGTGTGTGTCTTATGCAAACATATCACGCATGCATCTTCGACAGCAGAAGCAAGGTGAGGAGATAATGTGTGGTTGTTTGCAACCGAGTGAGAAAGACCCCTAGCACGTGGCCAAGAGGGGTCTAGCAAACAAGGGAGAGAGGTCGAGAGAGACATCCGGAGAAAATGCAGATATGGGGAGGAGAGAGTGTATGTTTGTCATAGAGAGATCCCTTGGAGATCGTGATGGGACTACATGGGTGGGAGATCAAGTGACAAGGTATGTGCGCGATAGAAGATACCCCGAGAGATATTGAGATAGACGTATGGATGGAAGGAGACAATACGTGTGTTCCTGATGGCTAGTGAGAGATAGTCATACTTAGGGGGGAGGGCGTGCGCCTATGATGAAGTGAGGGATTATGGTACTTAGGGGGGGTGCGTGTCACATAGAGAAAGAAAAACGCCGGAGAGTGTTAGATGGGTCTATGTAGCGCGAGCGGGACATGTGTATGTGTGAACCAAGGAGATGTAAAGTTTGAGAGAGATAGAGGAGCCCCGATAAGGCTGAGTGGTGCGTTAGATAGCTAAGAGGGGGAAAGAGATATTCCATCCGCTCGATAATGTAGTGCATATAAATTTTTTAGAAATCAAACTTTGGAAACTTTGACAATGTTTATGCAAATATTATTTATATCTACAATACCAAAGATACATCACACAAAACTACATCTCATGATGAATCTAATGATATATGTTTGTCGTTCTAGATGTACATGTTTTTCTCCACGTACATGGTCAAACTTTGTGATGTTTTACTTTTCAATAAATCTATATGCTATGGACCGAAGAGAGTGCCTAAGTCGAGAGAGATCAAGTGTTGTGAAGGATAATGAGTGAGTGTGCAAAAAGAGTATGTCTGTGAAAGAGAAAGGGACAACAAATGATAAATTAGAGAGAGTGTGTGTGTTTGTTTCTTATGCAAACATATCACGCATGCATCTCCGAGATAGAAAAGCGAGGTGAGGAGATACACGAAGATTGCTAGTGCATGATTATTTGCAACGGAGAGAGACACCCCTATAACACATGTCCAATAGAGGTCTGGCCAACAAGGAACAAATGTCGAGAGGGACGCATGGAGAAGATGGATGCATGGGGAGGGAGAGAGGGTGTGTTTGTGATAGAGAGATCCCCTCGAGATCGTGAGGGGACTATATGGGTGGGAGATCGAGGGACGAGGTGCGTGTGCGATAGAAAGATGTCCCGAGAGAAATCGAGATAGACAATGCACATGTTTGTGATGGAGACTAAGAATTAGCTAGTCATATACATATAGGGGGGACTGCGTGTGCCTAGAATTGAGTGAGAGACCATCATACTTGTCTAGGCATGGGATTGTGTGTGTATGAGATGGAGAGAGAACGAGGGAGAGAGATATAGTTTTAGATGGGTCTATCAAGTGCGAGTGAGATATGCATGTGTATGTGTGACCCAGGAAGATGGAGAGTTTAAGAGAGAGAGGAAGAGCTCTGAGACGATAGAGTAGTGCGTGAGAGAGTTACGGGAAACGACCCAGGGAATTTGTGTGCGTACGATGAGTGCACCCAAGATATTTAGCTTGGACTAGAGAATCATACATTGTGTGCGAGAGAGACCTATACATGGAGTATATATGCATGTGAACTAGAAAGACCCCCACACACACACAAAGAGAGAGAGAGAGAGGAACCAACAAGGTTTTTGTGTTGGAAGTGTACGATAGAATTGAAGATTGTCGGCGAGTGTCGGCGTTCTAGGAACGGGGGTCCCCAGACTTGCCTGCCTGCGTCCCACGGCGTTGCTTTGCTAGCAGGCCTGTACGGCCCATCTTCATCAACAAGGCATTCAAGACCCTCACGAGGGACCAAGCCTCACGAGGCGGACGACGCAAGACCTCCTCAGGAGCGGACTCGCTAGGCAGGCTCGCGAGGGGCGGAGAGATCAAGGCAAGGCAGGTGCCTTAAGCCATGACGATCGAGACCAGGCGGGTGCCAGGCGGGCGCCAGCGCGTGCAGCGTCCTTGTTTCCTCTTTGGTGCAAAGTAGGCAAGCGCAAGCGCGGAGTACCGATGCATCAAGCAAAGGTTTCCATATCGGTGCAACGAGACCAAGACCAGCATGATGGCAAGACGGAGATCACCATGGAGCCCAAGGCGGCGTCACCACCAGAGCCTTTTGCAGGCGAAGACCACTTTTGCCAAGATAAGCTATACTAGTTGTCCCCTTTCAAATTGGCCATTGTTGGCTCCCTTCCCGCTCAATATTTGGGGAGAGGGCCAGGGCCTCTATAAATAGAACTAGCCACCACCGTAGCTAGGGGCGACCTCATCTTAGACTAGAACTAGTTCATCCCCACAATCACATCCACCCAGCACAAGAACACCTCTCCTCGGGAGGCTGTTCTTCCCCCTATACTGTTCATCCTCAGCCCGAGAGGCAATCCACCACCACCACACTAGAGTAGGGTATTCCACCACAACGGTGGCCCGAACCAGTATGAATCTTGTGTCCTTTGTGTTGCGAGTTCGTCGAGTTAGTCCGCGAGATCCTAGCAAAACTAGGACGTGGATCGGTAGGGGGGAAATCTTTGTGCGCACCCCAGAGTTCGAACCTTAAGGGTTTTGCCGGAACACGTGATCCGACATTTGGCGCGCGAGGTAGGGGTGCACTGAAGCTTCCCTTCTGTCGCTTCGCGTCAGTTGCTTCATCGTCTCCAGGGCGGACGCAGGCCGCGCCTGCGCCGAGCGCCAGGCTGCCCTCGCCACCCGCATTGCTCAGACGGCCCCTATTGGCGGGCCGCCCCGTCGCTCTCCGTCGCCTTCCACCAACGCCGCCACCGGCCCGGCGGGGAACGAGCAGCAAGCATCCTTGCTGCACCCCTCAGTGTGATAGTGTGGGGACCCCGACTCATAAGTCGAGATCACCGAATGCACGTGTACAGTGATTCCAGAGATCAATGCTCACTGAACACACCGAAGCTGAATAACAAGAGTCTTACATCCATACATACCGTTTTACACAAGTAGGACCATTATGGTCAAGTCTTGAGTGTATCATCGCAGCGGAACTCTTCAATAACAACTTGGACCCATGCCATCTGCCTTAACCCTACAGGCATTCTGACCGGGAAGCGTCCTAGCTCGCATGCTCGTCACCAAAGTATTCCTCTTCATATCATGTTCTTTCATGCCTGGCCAATAAAAAAACCAGTGGAAAGCCAATGAGTACTTTGAATGTACTCGCAAGCAACCCATGTTTTGGTTCAAGATACAACAATGCATGATATAGGTAAATTTTTGCGGAAAGCTAGTTTTGAGTGCAATGACATGTTCAACAACTTGTAAGACATGCATCAGGAGAATTCAAGTAACCAAGAGGACAGGTTACAGATATCAACATAAAGGGAGTGGGCTCCAACCCAACTCATCCATGTCAAGTCCTTTGACTTGACCCAAGTAGTTCTTCCCACACACACTAGTTTGTAAACAAGTGGAGGTAGCCCAAGAGCGGTTACCCAACTATCCTTGACCGTGGACACGGCTATTCGAATAGTTTTACACTCTGCAGAGGTTGCACACTTTACCCACAAGATCCGGGGAACTTCCGTGTCATCCACGACCCGCGGTACCTCAAGTACTCGGGGTAAGCACCCGATCACTATCCTTCCCTAGACGACACTAACAAGGAGCCCACTCGTTGTTCCGTATCCTCATGATGTACATCATACGAGACTCACTCGAGATCGTAACATCCGAGAGGGGACACAACGGTGTATCCGGTGCCCTGTGAAAACAGTCATGGCCGCCCTACCTGGCACGACCCCATCCCGAGAGAGCGCACCAACAACTCTCCCGTCACTAGTAATGCGGGCTCCAAGCTAGTATCGGCCTAGGTAATTAGTAATGCCCTTTCCCATACAAGGGTAGAGTGGTTGCGCATGTAAGGTTGGAATAACGGTCGCAACTTAAACCAATCCGTTTTGAAAAAAAAAACACACTTGCCTCGGTACACCACTTCGTCATCAAGTGGTTACCCAACTCATCATCTCCCCCGGGCATAAGTGGCACCCGACGGGGTTTTCGAAAAGTCCTTTGAAAATACTTTGTCTCCATCACCATGCATATTCCCGTCTCTTTTTGTGTAGCAACTACTTTAGCATCCTATCTACTCCCACCGGCATAACCCTCATAAGGAGGTAGGGTCATGCACAATGCAAGTATCAACGAGGAAGTAATGGAGGCAAACCATGAAAGTGGTTCCACCTCATCATGATTCCATTGCAACAACAATATGGTGCTATATGTCATGCATAAAAAGGGTTTCATAGACATGGTCAAAGGGCTGCTTGCCTATTTTAACAAAGTCTTCGAGGTCTTCAAATATCTCTGGTCCAACTCCAAGCATTTCGTCTACTTCATCAACTATCGTTGAAAGCAACCATAATAAGCAGCACAACAAGGAAGAAATAAAAGTGCTCCAAAAATAGTGATTTGTCTTTTCTAGGACATCTCTGGTTATATGAAAATTAACCAGAGTGGTTTCATTGGAATTGGGTCAGTGGATATTTCTAAACATTTTGAAATGATGGAATCAAGGGGTTTATGGATTTGCAAGAAGTGTAGAGAAACATATTTTTGAAAAATGAGCAAAGGCACCCATTTAACAAAACATGATTTTAGAAGCATCTAGGAGTTGGTTTCACTGGATTTGGAGTTCAAATGATTTTCCTATGAATTTACAAAGTTGACAAAGATGAAGAAATGGCTCATTATTTTGTGTGGTACAGAAAGTATTAAGAAAAATGCTCATAAACTAAGTTATGAACTTAGAAAGATCTAGGAATTTGAATCATGGCATTTGGATCAAATTTGAGCTCTCTGTGATTTTTTTAAAGTTCATCACACAAATGGAAAATGGGATTTTGATAAATATTTCCGAGGAGAAAGTTTTTGGAAAAATGTGCAATTAGCACCATGTGATAGATCATGATTTTTGGATCCCCTAGTAATTTGAATCATCAAATTTGGATATCATTTGAATTATTTGTGGATTTTACAAGTTTACAGAAAAAGAAAAAGAAAAAGGCCACTATGCAACTGGGCCTATTCGGCCACAGTGCAGCAGGCCCAGGGGGAATCCAACCCGCGCAAGGCTGCCACGTCGAAGGCGTATTTGGGAAATACGCCTCCAGCCGACGCAGCAAACCGGTGCGCACGCGTGCGTGTTTAAACCTGATGGGTGGGGCCCACCCGTCAGAGTGTGAGGCTGACCGACGGGCCCCACGACCGTCATCTTCAACCTCGGCCCAGAGAGGGAGGCGAGCTCACCGACATCGCTATGGTCGATGGCGAGGTGATCCAAGGGCATCAGCGTGCTTAGGGCGGAGTCGCTGTTCGGGTGGAGGTGGAGGCGGTCGCCGGAGTGTAGGGGTTCGCCGGTGACGAGGAAGCCGGTAGAAGGGCTTCGGGAGGTGCTTGCCCTGGTCGATTCCGGCTGCAATAGAGAGGGGAGACAGAGGGGAAATGGTAAGAGAGGTGAGCCGGTTCCAGATCAAGAGAGAGGGGGGCAAAGGAGGCCTGTACCACGAGATCGAGGGCGACCCGAAGCGGCGGAGCTCGAGCTCGATCTCGAGCTCGGGCGGCTCTGGGAGTGAACGGGAGGCTCAGTGCGGCTATTTGGAGTGGAAGAGGATGAGTGGTGGCTAGAGGGGGGCTCGGGGATGCCTTATATAGGCGAGCGTCGGTCCACCGTGGGCTCGTGTTCCGAGGAGCTCATGCTCGTCGCTACGGGCCTCGGGAGGGTGCTGCGCCGAGTCTAGGGCGTTCGTGGGGGTCAACTACGCCCAGGGGGAGAAGAGAGGGAGCGGGGAGGGGTCAGAGACGCCGCGCGTGTGAGGTCGCTCATTGGAGCTCTCGGGCGGCCGGTGCGCGTGCGAGCAAGGGCAGCAGGAGGGAGGAGGGGGACAGAGGCGTAGCATGCTGCGGACGTCGAGGAGCATCGGCTGGTGTGAGGGGGAGAGCTGAGGTGGCCGGAGGTGGTTGGCAGGGGGCGGCTACAGTGCGGGAGCACACTGTAGCGCGCTCCAGAGCGTGCAAATGGCTGGCATGCCATTTTTTGGCAAAGTGGGCATGGCCAAGCATGTCTGGTAGCTCTAGGGAGGAGTAAAGAATGTGGGGAAAGCCTTGGATGCCTTGGGTGGCCACTAGAGTGAGGAGGGAGGTGAGGAAGAGGGGTGCAAGGGCTGTCCAGAGAGGTAAAAGAGGTGGTTTCACCCCTCAATTATTGATCTGAGATGCAGCCATTGCTACTGGAGGTAGAAGAGGTCTAGGAGGGGCTGTGGTAAAAAGTGGAGGCCATGGAGAAGAGTGGAAGAGGTCAAAACAGGGGTTTTAGTAAAATGGCAGAAGGTGTTTGATGCTTGTTTGGTTAAGCAAATGAACTCCATTTGGCGGGAGACTCCACAGGGTGAAATTGCACATATAATTAGGGCCTTACACCCATTTTGAGCTTATTTGGGCAAAGTTCACAATGTAACTTTTGTAAACCCTAGAAATTAGCAGAAATGAACTTGTGTAGATCTAGTTGAGCAAATCACTTCCCCTCGATGGACCACTTGGTTTAGTGGCCTCATTTCGTCATGTGAACATGCTCAGAAAAGTTGGGGTCAAGGAGAGAAAGTTGGTAGTACAAAGTTGTTCAAGTTTGATTCTGGTCAGAGAGGGTTTTGGGGCATTTTGGTGAACCAAAATGACCTTGATTGATATTAGGCTTTGCAAGGTGATCACAATATGCATTTGTGACTTGCTGGATTTTCCTTGGATTTTTATGAAAATATTTCCTGTGGAAATATTTCAAATCCTTAGAATGGGCAGAAAGGGTTTTGGGAGGTTTTGTTCAATATTTTGAACATGACCATGTGTTGAAGCTCTTATATATGGAAAATATATGTCCACTGAGTTTCCCTGATTTTTTTCAAATAGTTTTGAAACCATAAAATAATTTTTCCCTATTAAAGACCATTTCTGGCCTTAAGAAAAAGCTTTTAAATAAAATAGGAAAATAACTTTTAAAATTATATTTTTGTGGTTTATGGGAGTCCTATATCTAATAGGATTCAAATATACTTTTGGAAAGACTTTTACTGCCCTTAATTAAGTACTTACTGTGCAAACCTCAATTCAAGGGTTTTTGGAAAACTAATTTTTTAAAATACTTTTTGGCCAAATTATTTTGCAAGAAATTATTTTTATGTCCTACACACATGGCATGATCATTGGTTCAATATTTTGGAGCAAGGATATGAAGTATAGGAGTTGGAGCATTTATTTGATTTTTAGAGCACTTGCAAACAACAGACAAAAATCCAATCAAGCCAAGGTCCAAAACACTCAACAGTTTTTGTCAAACCACATTTTATCATGATTTTTAGCTTAAGTGTTGTGGCATGAAAATCAGGGTGTGACAGACCTACCCCCCTTACAAGAATCTCGTCCCCGAGATTCCCAGACTAGGTGCGGAAAGGAATACGGAAACTTGGATCTGGGGTAGTCTTCACGTTCTCATACTGCTTCTGCTTCCGAGTGGTGCCCCACTGAACCTTGAAGTACTTGATGGTGTGGCTTCGTGTATGACGTTCTTGCTTGATCCAGGTTGCTAAGGGGTCTCTCGCGTTAGGTCAGGTTGGGCTGGGGGTCAATGGTTCGGTGATTGATGTCCTTGCAGAGACCGGGCTAGTTAGGAAGTAGGAAACACTTCCGGAGTTGTGTCGTGTGGAAAAACGTTGTGCACAGTGGATGACTCAGGTGGTAACTCTAGCTGGTAGTCGCCTATTCTTCATCTTGCAGTGATCTTGGGGAAGGCCGATAAATCTTGGTGTGAGTTTCCCTTTGGCATGGAAATGCTTGGTCCCATTGAGAGAAATGGCTTGCAGATACACCTGGTCTTCAATGTGGACGTTTATTTCTTGGCGATGGTGGTTGGTATAGTTCTTCCTCCTTGGCATGGCGGTCTTCAATTGTTTCTTCACCAGCTCAGTGATTCTTCTTCCGTCTTCGGGTAGACAAGTATGTTACCAAAATAAAGATAACAATTATCTTGTCTAAGCACTCCATGAAAACTTTGTTCACGGGGTACATAAAGTAGGCTGGGGGGATTGGTGGTGGTCACGGTTGAGTATGGTCCGAGGTGTTCTCGATTTAGAGTCAAGACCTATGGTAATGACCCGACCATGTTGTGGTTAGTAGGGCTTAAGGTTTTCAAGGATTCTAGTGTGCGAGTGAACATTTTATTATCTTATCCTTAAGCATGGTTTCTGAGATGCCAATAGTCTATCCAGTCCTTCAAACAAATAACCTTATACCATCGAAAGCATCATCTCGTATAGGCCAAATCCAATCATCACTCATGATTTACCAAAGTCTCAGATAATTCCTCAGGGTCACTGATACAAACTCATGAAGCCATTTGTCCTCTATTCCTATATCCTCAAATTGGTCTTCCTTATGGCATCGTCAGTTCTTGTGCTATATTAGGGTGACAATGTTCTTGCTCACTACGTCCACTAGTTCCATAATGAGCCCAGTGATAAGCAAGGTTACGGAGGCTTAACTGGTTCTCTTGCAATTCTGTGGGTCAAGCACATGGTTAAAGATTCGATATGGGGTATCTTGTGAAGTCTCGAAGGGTCTAGGAATGGGTTTCGTCTGGAGGGTTAAACATAATTCTACGGGGTTGCACTAGGTCATGGAGATTGTAGCAGAAGTCTTCATTGCTAGTTGGTTGCCGAGGTAGAATCCTTGGTGTAGCTTGTCTTGCTGGTCTTCAGTTGAGGAGAGAGATGAGAGGGAAAAGTAGCATAGAGGAGGGGGAATGCCTAAAGGGGGTTCTATAGTGCAAGTGCAAACAAACAAGGGCTGAAAGGGCCAAACACAAACAATAAAATAAGGCAGGTGATATAGCCGCATACTAGTTGCCTAGGGAAAAAGGGTGGCTGATATCAAAACACAATCAAATAAAAACAAGCAACACACAATCATGGTTCTATTCGAACCATCATATGGACTCGACTGTGCATAGGGGGGTACACGACTCATCCTACCCTAGGGGTTCTCGGACTCAGTAGTCGTGCCTTGTGCCTCATGCAGTCTTCTGAGTTTCACTCAGGTATTGCTACGTCTCTTGTAGTTGTTCGATGAAACAATCTGGGTTGAGCCTGAAGAGTCTTCAACAACTTCTCGCCTTTTGAAGTGATGGGGTGAAGGTGGCTCCTCGTAGCAGGCATTGACTCGGTCTTCTGTTGTCTTCTTAATCATGACGACCCCTTTTGCCTTCTAAGGCATCGACAATACCAGGTAGGTAATCCCTTATGCAATGATATTAACAAGGCATAGTAGAGGTCCAACATGTCGGTTACGTTGATGAAAACATCGACACCAAGAGCGGGGGATGAAGAGAACCGTTTTCCTACTCACTATAGTGAGGCGGGCCAAATGGCGAGGTTCTCATCCACCGGTGGTTGCCGATACAACAACGGTAAGGACATGATTGCTCTATTAGTGATGTCTAACATGGTCTTGCATATCTTACACCCTGATCGTCATAGGACAAGGTTGCATCATCCTGGGGCAAATTCAAAGGTGTCACCATCCTCTGGGTCTTCATGTCCTCATTCTTCAAAGGCGTATCTTCTGTTGGCATCGTCTTGTTGTGGTGTCGCGAATCTTGGGTTCAGAAGAGGTGGGTGAGTATTTGGCAAGGTGTACTCCTTCTAGGCTATCCACGAGAATTACAAGGAATCCCGTGGTCAGGGGCTTGAGGGTGCTAGCGAACGTTTGCAATAGTTTTGAAGGGAAGAGATCGATGTGCAAAGTATACCTTACTTTTTGAAAAACTGAGAAGGGAAGAGAAGTATAGATAGTTTTGAAAACTTGTAATAGTTTTGGAAATAGTTTTACCCTAACTAACGACCATGCTAACTAAGGCTCCCTACAGTCAGGATGGCTCTGATACCAGCTCTGTGGGGACCCCGACTCATAAGTCGAGATTACCGAATGCACGTGTACAGTGATCCCAGAGATCAATGCTCACTGAACACACCGAAGCTGAATAACAAGAGTCTTACATCCATACATACCGTTTTACACAAGTAGGACCATTATGGTCAAGTCTTGAGTGTATCATCACAGCGAAACTCTTCAATAACAACTTGGACCCATGCCATCTGCCTTAACCCTACACAGGCATTCTGACTGGGAAGCATCCTAGCTCGCATGCTCGTCACCGAAGTATTCCTCTTCATATCATGTTCTTTCATGCCTAGCCAATAAAATAACCAGTGGCAAGCCAATGAGTACTTTGAATGTACTCGCAAGCAACCCATGTTTTGGTTCAAGATACAACAATGCATGATATGGGTAAATTTTTGCGGAAAGCTAGTTTTGAGTGCAATGACATGTTCAACAACTTGTAAGACATGCATCAGGAGAATTCAAGTAACCAAGAGGACAGGTTACAGATATCAACATAAAGGGAGTGGGCTCCAACCCAACTCATCCATGTCAAGTCCTTTGACTTGACCCAAGTAGTTCTTCCCACACACACTAGTTTGTAAACAAGTGGAGGTAGCCCAAGAGCGGTTACCCAACTATCCTTGACCGTGGACACGGCTATTCGAATAGTTTTACACTCTGCAGAGGTTGCACACTTTACCCACAAGATCCGGGGAACTTTCGTGTCATCCACGACCCGCGGTACCTCAAGTACCCGGGGTAAGCACCCGATCACTATCCTTCCCTAGACGACACTAACAAGGAGCCCACTCGTTGTTCCGTATCCTCATGATGTACATCATACGAGACTCACTCGAGATCGTAACATCCGAGAGGGGACACAACGGTGTATCCGGTGCCCTGTGAAAACAGTCATGGCCGCCCTACCTGGCACGACCCCATCCCGAGAGAGCGCACCAACAACTCTCCCGTCACTAGTAATGCAGGCTCCAAGCTAGTATCGGCCTAGGTAATCAGTAATGCCCTTTCCCATACAAGGGTAGAGTGGTTGCGCATGTAAGGTTGGAATAACGGTCGCAACTTAAACCAATCCGTTTTGAAAAAAACACACACACTTGCCTCGGTACACCACTTCGTCATCAAGTGGTTACCCAACTCATCATCTCCCCCGGGCATAAGTGGCACCCGACGGGGTTTTCGAAAAGTCCTTTGAAAATACTTTGTCTCCATCACCATGCATATTCCCGTCCCTTTTTGTGTAGCAACTACTTTAGCATCCTATCTACTCCCACCGGCATAACCCTCATAAGGAGGTAGGGTCATGCACAATGCAAGTATCAACGAGGAAGTAATGGAGGCAAACCATGAAAGTGGTTCCACCTCATCATGATTCCATTGCAACAACAATATGGTGCTATATGTCATGCATAAAAAGGGTTTCATAGACATGGTCAAAGGGTTGCTTGCCTATTTTAACAAAGTCTTCGAGGTCTTCAAATATCTCTGGTCCAACTCCAAGCATTTCGTCTACTTCATCAACTATCGTTGAAAGCAAACATAATAAGCAGCACAACAAGGCAGAAATAAAAGTGCTCCAAAAATATTGATTTGCCTTTTCTAGGACATCTCTGGTTATATAAAAATTAACCAGAGTGGTTTCATTGGAATTGGGTCAGTGGATATTTCTAAACATTTTGAAATGATGGAATCAAGGGGTTTATGGATTTGCAAGAAGTGTAGAGAAACATATTTTTGAAAAATGAGCAAAGGCACCCATTAACAAAACATGATTTTAGAAGCATCTAGGAGTTGGTTTCACTGGATTTGGAGTTCAAATGATTTTCCTATGAATTTACAAAGTTGACAAATATGAAGAAATGGCTCATTATTTTGTGTGGTACAGAAAGTATTAAGAAAAATGCTCATAAACTAAGTTATGAACTTAGAAAGATCTAGGAATTTGAATCATGGCATTTGGATCAAATTTGAGCTCTCTGTGATTTTTTTAAAGTTCATCACAAAAATGGAAAATGGGATTTTGATAAATATTTCTGAGGAGAAAGTTTTTGGAAAGATGTGCAATTAGCACCATGTGATAGATCATGATTTTTGGATCCCCTAGAAATTTGAATCATCAAATTTGGATATCATTTGAATTATTTGCGGATTTTACAAGTTTACAGAAAAAGAAAAAGAAAAAGGCTACTGTGCAACTGGGCCTATTCGGCCACAGTGCAGCAGGCCCAGGGGGAATCCAGCCCGCACAAGGCTGCCACGTCGAAGGCGTATTTGGGAAATATGCCTCTAGCCGACGCAGCAAACCGGTGCGCGCGTGTGCGTGTTTAAACCTGACGGGTGGGGCCCACCCGTCAGAGTGTGAGGCTGACCGACGGGCCCCACGGTCGTCGTCTTCAACCTCGGCCCAAAGAGGGAGGCGAGCTCACCGGCGTCGCTATGGTCGACGGCGAGGCGATCCAAGGGCATCAGTGTGCTCAGGGCGGAGTCGTCGTTCGGGTGGAGGTGGAGGCGGTCGCCGGAGTGTAGGGGTTCGCCGGTGACGAGGAAGCCGGCGGAAGGGCTTCGGGAGGTGCTTGCCCCGGTCGATTCCGGCTGCAATAGAGAGGGGAGACAGAGGGGAAATGGTAATAGAGGTGAGGCGATTCCAGATCAAGAGAGAGGGGGGCAAAGGAGGCCTGTACCACGAGATCGACGGCGACCCGAAGCGGCGAAGCTCGAGCTCGATCTCGAGCTCGGGCGGCTCTGGGAGTGAACGGGAGGCTCAGTGGGGCTATTTGGAGTGGAAGAGGACGAGTGGTGGCTAGAGGGGGGCTCGGGGATGCCTTATATAGGCGAGCGGCGGTCCACCGTGGGCTCGTGCGCCGGGGAGCTCGTGCTCGTCGCTACGGGCCTCGGGAGGGTGCTGCGCCGAGTCTAGGGCGTTCGTGGGGGTCAACTACGCCTAGGGGGAGAAGAGAGGGAGCGGGGAGGGGTCAGAGACGCCGCGCGTGTGAGGCCGCTCATTGGAGCTCTCGGGAGGCCGGCGCGCGTGCGAGCAAGGGCAGCGGGAGGGAGAAGGAGGAGGGGGACAGAGGCGTAGCGTGCTGCGGACGTCGAGGAGCATCGGCTGGCGTGAGGGGGAGAGCCGAGGTGGCCGGAGGTGGTTGGCAGGGGGTGGCTACAGTGCGGGAGCGCATTGTAGCGCGCTCCAGAGCGTGCAAATGGCCGGCATGCCATTTTTTGGCAAAGTGGGCATGGCCAAGCATGTCTGGTAGCTCTAGGGAGGAGTAAAGAATGTGGGGAAGGCCTTGGATGCCTTGGGTGGCCACTGGAGTGAGGAGGGAGGTGAGGAAGAGGGGTGCAAGGGCTGTCCAGAGAGGTAAAAGAGATGGTTTCACCCCTCAATTATTGATCTGAGATGCAGCCATTGTTAGTGGAGGTAGAAGAGGTCTAGGAGGGGCTGTGGTAAAAAGTGGAGGCCATGGAGAAGAGTGGAAGAGGTCAAAACAGGGGTTTTAGTAAAATGGCAGAAGGTGTTTGATGCTTGTTTGGTTAAGCAAATGAACTCCATTTGGCAGGAGACTCCACAGGGTGAAATTGCACATATAATTAGGGCCTTACACCCATTTTGAGCTTATTTGGGCAAAGTTTACAATGTAACTTTTGTAAACCCTAGAAATTAGCAGAAATGAACTTGTGTAGATCTAGTTGAGCAAATCACTTCCCCTTGATGAACCACTTGGTGTAGTGGCCTCATTTGGTCATGTGAACATGCTCAGAAAAGTTGGGGTCAAGGAGAGAAAGTTGGTAGTACAAAGTTGTTCAAGTTTGATTCTGGTCAGAGAGGGTTTTGGGGCATTTTGGTGAACCAAAATGACCTTGATTGATATGAGGTTTGCAAGGTGATCACAATATGCATTTGTGACTTGCTGGATTTTCCTTGGATTTTTATGAAAATATTTCCTGTAGAAATATTTCAAATCCTTAGAATGGACAGAAAGGGTTTTGGGAGGTTTTGTTCAATATTTTGAACATCACCATGTGTTGAAACTCTTATATATGGAAAATATATGTCCACTGAGTTCCCCTGATTTTTGTGAAATATTTTTGAAACAATAAAATAATTTTTCCCTATTAAAGACCATTTCTGGCCTTAAGAAAAAGCTTTTAAATAAAATAGGAAAATAACTTTTAAAATTATATTTTTGTGGTTTATGGGAGTCCTATATCTAATAGGATTCAAATATACTTTTGGAAAGACTTTTACTGCCCTTAATTAAGTACTTGTTGTGCAAACCTCAATTCAAGGGTTTTTGGAAAACTAATTTTTGAAAATACTTTTGGGCCAAATTATTTTGCAAGAAATTATTTTTATGTCCTATACACATGGCATGATCATTGGTTCAAGATTTTGGAGCAAGGAGATGAAGTATAGGAGTTGGAGGGTTTATTTGATTTTTAGAGCACTTGCAAACAACAGACAAAAATCCAATCAAGCCAAGGTCCAAAACACTCAAAAGTTTTTGTCAAACCACATTTTATCATGATTGTTACCTTAAGTGTTGTGGCATGAAAATCAGGGTGTGACAGATAGGACGGCCGCACCGCCACTCCATCAATGACTCATACTGGTTCGTTGTCGCACGCTCGTCGCGTTCCCACGGACGCACGGGCCGCGCTCCTCATGGCGCATGAGCTCCTGCGCTATCGACCAGTCGACGACCTCTATGAGGACTGGCTTGATCGAATCACCGAGCTTGTCCGTGACATAGGGGGATCCCCTGCACCGTCCCTTTCTCTGCCTTGTCCTCCACCAGCCACGGGCGACGTAGCTCACGAAGCACCTCCACCACCTCTGCACCAAGACGGCGCCCTAGCGCCAAGGCGCGCGGCTCCATGGCACGACCCATCGCGTCCGGCGCCCGTGCGTGAAGAAAGAAGCTGTCAAGAAGTCCCTCGACGGCAAGAGAACGCTCTGCCACTCCTCACACCGCCACTCCAGGATCGTTTGCTGCGGCAAGGCCCCGCGCCGCTTGCCGTAGCGGCGCGCGGGCGCCAAGACCAAGTTCCACCTCCAAGGCGGGCCCCGGTGACCATGGCCGGCTGCCGCGCCTTCACCCCCGAGCTGCGTAGCGTCGCCTGGCCGGGCAAGTTCAAGCCAGATCTGCCTCCTCGCTACGACGGCACCCCTGACCCCACGGAGTTCCTGCAGCTCTACGAGCTGAGCATCAAGGCGGCCAACGGCGACAAGAAAGTCATGGCGAACTGGTTTCCCATGGCCCTCAAGGATGGCGCCCACTCCTGGCTCCTGAACCTGCCTCCAAGCTCGATCTCCTCCTGGGACGAGATGCGCGACCGCTTCATCGCCAACTTCCAGGCACTCGCGACCGCCCCCCGGCCGCGGGTGACCTGCGTCCCGTCAAGCAACAACCAGGAGAGACCCTCCAGAAGTACATCCAGCGGTTCAACAACGTTCATCTCAAGATGCCCAAGGTGACGGACGAAGCCATCATCTCCGCGTTTTCTGATGGCGTCTATGACGTCAAGATGAAGGAGGAGCTCGCCATCCACGAGGATCTGTGCACGTCTCTGGAGTTGTTCAACCTGGCGACCAAGTGCGCCAGAGCTGAGGAGGGGCGCCTCTCCCTCCTCGAGCTCCCGGCTACGGACCCGGAGGAGAAGAAAGCCAAGGCCAAGGACGTGAAGCGCAAGGGAGCGGTTGTGCTCACAGCAGAACTGGACACCAAGCGCGGCAGAGACCAGCCCGAGTCATCCAAGAGCAGCCGACCGTTCTGCACCTTCCATAACCTGCATACCCACAACACCAGCGACTATCAAGAGCTCAGAGCCATTCAAGAAGGACGCTTCGGTCGACGCCCCGAGCGCAGCGAACGGGGCTACGACCAAGGAGGAGGACATGGTGGCGGACTCTGGGACGACCGTGGTCCACACCAGGAGTGGCGCGACCGGCCTCATGAGGACCGCTGGCAGGAGCAGCCTCGCGAGGGTGCCTGGAGGGACCAGCCTCGTGAGGATCATCCTCAGGGCAATGTTGTCCTTCCTCCACTACCGCCACCACCCAGAAGGAATGATGACCACCATCCAGACAAGGGGGCTGGGGGCTTCCAGGAGCCGCGCGCTATCGCCTGCATCTTGGGCGGAGCTCAAGCCCCAGCCTAGCAGCGTATCTTCAAATAGTTTGCTCGTGAAGTGAATGCAGTCCTCCCCAAGCTTGAGGCCACATACCCGCTCAGATGGTCCAAGTGTCCCATCATGTTCAGTTCGGCAGGTCAGCACAAGTGCGCAGCTACTGCAGGCGTCCTCCCAATGCTTTGTTCACCAGTCATCAGCAACGAGCAAGTTACCAAGACCCTCATCGACGGCGGCGCAGGGCTCAATGTCCTGTCCGTCGACATGTTCGACAACCTCCAAGTGCCATATGACCAACTTCAGCCTACCAAGCCTTTCTCAAGAGTGACCGACAGCTCCACTACCCCGATCGGGCAGGTCCGCCTTACCGTTACCTTCGGAGAACGCACCAACTACCGCACCTAACTCATCGACTTCGACGTCGCCTACATCCACTTGCCATACAACACCATCCTCGGGTATCCAGCCCTGGCCAAGTTCATGGCGGTGACCCATCACGGCTACAATGTCCTCAAGATGCCGGGAAGCGGCGGAATCATCACAGTCCCATGCGAGGAAAGAGACGCGGTGTGCTCCCTCGAGCTTGCCTTCCAAGCTGCAGCAATCGATGACCCCGACAGCCAGGGCGAGCGCCCTCCTGAGGCCACCCCAAGAAGAAGAAGCAGTTGTGCCACGCAGGGCCTCAGGAAAGCGACGCCTCGTCAGGATTAGCGCCCGCGCCTGGGGCGCCTCCCTCCATCACATGGGAAAGCGCGCCCAGCGCCCCTCTCGACCAGGGCTTGGGGGCTCTTCCCACGTCGGCTGCCCGAAGCCAGTGTTTGGGAGATGGAAATTACTGTCTACCCCTTACACGAACAATCCATCGGCCTGATTTCAACTGCTCTCAATAGTAGTAGGTTAGTAACTTCAATTAGACATGACACGACTGCCACTGAGCCCATTCCGACACGGTGGGCGCCATACAGGGGCGGCAAAACACATTTGATTCAAGATCGTCCGGAAGACCTCTGTCTCTCCCTCCATTTCCCCATTCATACACGATGGGCGGCAAAACAAACTTGACTCGGTCGAATGCGATGTAGGAAAATATTTTCAATTGGGGCAGGTTTGTAACATCACTCAAACGTGACATAACCGCCCTACCTGTCAGCTCCGTTCATACACCATGGGCGCCAAAACACCCTCTCCTCGCCCGGAATCGCTCTGGCAAATACTGGGGAGATGCGAGATTACCATCCTTTCCCCAACCGACGAGACGTGCAAATTTTAAACAGGGGATAAGTTCGTAACTTTCCCATATTTTAGACAGGCGCGTCCCAAAAACATGGTTCCATGTATCTCTCCCTCCATTTTCCCATTCATACACTGTCTGTGCTAGAACATGTCGGGGAAAACATACAGGAGTATGTATTTTCCCCTGACTCGTGCACGGACAAGCCAAGGCATTGCCTAGGTACATGGAACCAAGAGATTCAAAGGACCAACATGCAGATCAGAGGGACCAAGATCAAGCCAGAGAAGCAAGACACTATCAGGAGAAGGGCCTCCTTTGTCGGGCAGGCGAGCTCGGCAAGGGGCGAGGCCAACCCCGAAAGAAGACATCCAAGATGTCCCGGTAGGGCTTGCCGGGACAAACGGAAGCAAAACCACATCACCAACTACTCCGCCACGACCCACGTCGTCAATTAGTGTGGTGTCAAGCCGCAAAGTGACTAAGTGGCAGCCATTCGCCCCATGGCAGCCTCTCCCTACAAGAAATACCTGCAGATGACACCCGTCCTGCGATGTGTCAAGCGAACGGGCGTGGAGCTGGCGAGATAGCCCGGCAAGCCTTGCCAGGAAACCAATGATGTGACGTTGAGCGGTGCATTTAATGCACCTTGTCAACCTACAGAGTTAGATATGATAGCACTGTTTGCTATCTTATAGTGCATAAAGACTACTTTGCCACTGTGGTAACCCCTTGATCTATAAAAGGTGGCCCATGGCAACCATAGAAAGGGTTAGAAGGTTGGATAACTCACACCCCCATATGTGTGTGGCCACTGCCGCCGTGAGGCAACCCCTACCGGGCAAGTGTACTATGCTCCAGCACCACCTTTCCACCATCAATCCACCAAAGCAGGAGTAGGGTTTTACGCCTCGTGTCGGCCCGAACCTATGTAAAAATGCCTATGTGATCGCTGTCGTGCTGCCCCACGCTCGTCTGCTCTTTGTGCAACGGGACGCCCCCCTGCCAAACCAGCAAGGGGTCTTCTAGTCCCACAGGTGGTCGTGGTTTCCCATGACATCTTTGGCGCGTCAGGTAGGAGGCGTCGCTTGCACGAACCTGAAGGCGTGTGCAGCGCGCTCTATCCGTGGTTGTCCGCTCAAAGCTACTGGCGTTTGTGGCACCCTCGAAGACACGAAACTAAGAGGGGTCATCCCCGCACCACATTGCTCGCCTCCGCGCCTCGATGCAGCCACGGATGCGATAAAGATCGCCGCTAGAGATAATATGCTTGCCTCGGTGGCCCATATGGTGTACCTGCCATTCGGGCGTCGTCCGAGGAAAGGGGCCATGACGTGCTGACGTGAGCTCCCTCATCCCCGTCCCTTCCCTTTGTCAGTAGTCGAGCCGCTTTACCCCTGGCGTCGTCAATGTCAATGATTACCGCGTGACGCTCGATCTAGTATTTCCCCCATTTCGGGAAATCCTGAGTAAAGTGCTAGTATGAATGTGTTGGTTGATTCCTCGGCGAGGCTGCCTGCATTGGCATGATCCATGTGACGGCAGCCGCCTAGCTGACTCGAAGAAAAAGTGGAGGAAAAGGGGGGTACCAGAGGAGCCTGGTGTTGTGCCCCGAGGCCTGCCAGCCACACGAGACACGTGTCGGTCCCTGCCGGGAACGAAGAAACTGCCCGATTGGCTTCTGCTCCTCCGAGTGTCGTGAGCGCACCAAGTGCACGTGGCCCGACAGAGGAGAAAGAATCCTAAAACGAAAGCCAAGTCTACATTATCGCTTCTCGTTGATGCAACTTTGGATTTTTGTGGTTGTTTACCCCTTGACTTTAGTGAGTGTTCATATCGTGAAAACCCTCATGCGGCGGAACCTTGGTGAGTTTCTTTGATCGCTCCATTATCCTGTCCCGAGCCACACTCGCAGGTCGAGAGGCTGCGTCGAGAGCTACCTAGGAAAAACCTGCCTGGACGCATCCACGCCAAAATGACTGTTAAGGGCCAGACCCTTACGACAATCACGATAATATGATACCGGCAGGCATCCAGAGCAGATATAGGGTTGGATCATATGAACACAAACATATAAAGCTCAAAGGGATAAACACGCATTTAAAGATTTAACAAAAGATATCGGTTCCACACGAACACTAGATACAAAGAGACTAGGCACAAAAGTACAGGTCATGTTTCATTATAGGGCGACGGGGAAGCAACAGCGGCCCGATACTGGTCCAGGCACCAGGTGAAGCTATTCAAACGTGAAGGACCATGTCGGCCCGGGGAGCGGCTTTCTCCTTGGCGGCTACGACATCAGCGCCCATTGGTGGCTTCTTGAATCCATCGTCAAGGTCAAGGTCCGGATGGAGACAGGCAATATTGCTCAAGACCGTGAAGAGGGCATCACAGGCAAGCCTCCAGGACTCGGTCGCGAAGCACTCGGCCCTTCCCTCCTCATGCGCCTTCAGCTTCTTGATCAACTCGTTGAAGAAGACTCCTAGCTTGATGCTTGGGACCTCCTGCTTGCTGGCCGAGAAGACTGGATCGTCCATGCCCATCATCGTAGCTTGGGCTCCGAGGCACTCGGCAATGTCGAGATCCAGAGGTCGACCTTCTCAGACTGATTCTTCAGCTTGTCCTCTGCATCCTACCGGAGACGCTTGGCGGTGTCCAGATCCTTGGTCAACAGCTGTTGGTGGGACTCGCTGGACTCTGCCACGCTTTCCAAGGTGCCGATCCTGGCCTTCGGGTCCCTAATGGTTCCATTGGTAGTGTCAAGACTCTAGGTCTTGGAGGAGAGTTGTGATTGGGCATCAGTCAGGAGGACCCCCGCCTGCCGTGCTTCTTCCTTGAGTGTATCCGCCTCCTTGACACTCCCGGCAAGGTCTTCATTCAGCTTAAGCACCTGCCGATCAAGATCAATTTTGGCGGCGGATGCGGCAGCTAGATCTTCAGTGAGCTTCTTCAGCTGAGCAACAAAATCGGTGGCAAGGGTATCCAGGGCAGCTTTATGCTTGTCCTCCAATTCCTTGGTGCATCACTGCACAAGAGCCTCCATATATTTATCCTTGGCGCAGAGAGTGGCTTCGAGTTTCTCCTCCCGGAGGAAGATCTCTTGCTCTCTCGCGTCCAGAGATGCCTTGCATTCCACCAGATATGCCTCGTGGGCCATGACATCCTCCCTCATCATCAGGAGCATCTCTTGCTGCCTCAGGAGCACCTTGAATTGCTTGCCGTGCCATTCGCGCAGCTCCAAGCATTTGTCCTTCAGCTTCTGGTCCACCCTGCCGGTGGAGTCCCGCCGCTCCTTGAGCTCCTACCACTTCTGATTATGCCGGGTCTGCATCTCCTTCACGGCCACCACCATAGACTCCATGAAAGACAAATCCATTGTGATGGCGGCTGAGTCGTCGGCCTCTCCAACTCCCAGGTACAGCGGTGCCATGAGGCGCTGAAGCTCTTCATCGAGCTCTGCGTCCGTCATCGAAGATGGGCCGGGGGCTCTAGTTTCGGCCAACGACAACACCATGGCCAGCGTGTCTAAGGAGGGCGGAGGAGCCTCGGTGACGATCCCAGAGGAGGGGAGTGGATCCATGGTTTGGAAGGGGGGTCTTCACCTCAACCTACTTCCTCTTCCCGGGCGTCCTCCGAAGAGTGCTCCACCACTGCTAGGGAGCCATGTGCATTCCCGGCGGCAAGATCATGCCCTTCAGCGGTGGCAATCTCTGGGGCCTCGTCTGCGGCAGCCCTTCCTATGTCGGCCACCACCTCCAGCAGCTCTGGTTTCTCGCCTCGGGGGGCTGCACGGGAAAAGGCCAGCGAACAATGGAGGAACGGAAGTCTTTAGCAAATGGGAAAATTAGGAGAAACAATCAGAGCACGAGAGGAAAAAGGGAACCAGAGGAGTACCTGGAGAAGTCTGCCGGGCGGGGACCTCAGTTTCCCCGGCAACGTCTGTTGTCGGGCCACGAATTTTGCCCTCTGTCGTGGTAGTCACGGCAGCCTTCTGCGTGTCCTCATCCGCGGGAGGTTCTATGGGGGTCTCTTCGGCTCGAGCGGCGGGGTAAGCATGCCCCTCTGGGAGGGGCTCACCCTGCACTGTCTCACCTCCCCCTTCGGCCGAAGGAACAGGGAGGTCATCCCCGTCATCTTCAGCGGGCGGGGCCAAGTCCCTGATCCCGGGCTGGGGCTGCACTGGGGGCTCGGCACGGGGTCCTCTGCGTCGGCCCCTGCTGGGACCAAGCTCTCCGTGCCCGTCGACGATCTGATACGGCGGAGCTTCTTCAGGGAACGGTGGACGAGGGTTTCCGTCTCCTCCTCCAGTCCCCTGCCGGCAGCAATAGAACAAGAGGTTAGTTAGCAAGAGCATTCAAGTATGCCTAAAGATATCCACAAAAAGGATAATCTTCCTTACTCTAATGAGATGAGCATGGAGTTCAAGTCGAATTCCATGGGAGGAAAGGGCTCTCTTCCTCTCTTTATAGGTGGAGGGATAGAACTCCTGAGCAGCTTCGGTGCCGGGCGTGGTGCCGGGGGCTCCGGGGGAGACGAGCTGTATGAGGAGCTCGAGCCAGAGTGGGAGCCGGAATCCACTTCCACGTCCATCGATTGCTTGGCGGAGGAAGCCTTGCTCCGAGCAAGGTGGGGAGATTGATGACACGCCACCTCAATCATAGTGGCCTTGGTGGTGGCCATCTTTGCCCTCTTGGCGGCTGGCGCTGGGTTGGAGGCCGCCGCCCCTCGGGTGGCGGCTTGCTTGAGGGTGCACTGATCCAGGACCGGCCCGGGAGCTTGAGGCCCAGCCGCAAGCCACTCCTCATTGAGCTCCTCCACTCCGCCAACTTCCTCCTCCTGAAGCTCCATTGCTGCCATGGCTAGGGCCTCTAGCCCGGCAAGGTTATCCCGGGCAAGTTCTTCCGCGGCAACCCCTTCCATGGCCTGCGCCTCACTGCCATCGTGGGAATAACTTTCGTCCTCAGCCTTCCCTTTTCCCTTCCTGGCCTTTGTGCCCTTCGCTATCTCCGCGAGACAAGCGGCCTTGTGCTCCTCGGCCCTCCTCAAAATGTACGCCACCTCCACAGAGGAGGTGCGTTTCTACATTCTAGTCTCGACCCTGGTGGCCTTCTCAACCAGGGTATTCGACCACTGGAGCTCTTCATCTAGAGTGGGTAGCTGCCAGGTGCTCACCACCCCTTCGGCATTGCAGTCCGGCATCCACTTTAGTATCTGGTCCCAGTCGGAATTAATGTTTAGGGGGATGACAGTTGCCGGGAGCTTGAAATTCGAAGCGACCGAACAGTTGGCCGCATAGCCAGCCATGGCCATAAACTGACAAGTTGTTGGCCAACCATGGTGATGACCCACAAATATAGGGGATCAATTGTAGCTCTTTTTGATAAGTGAGAGTGTCAAACCCAACAAGGAGCAGAAGGAAATGACAAGTGGTTTTTAGCAAGGTAATGTCTGCAAGTGCCAAAATTGTAAGTAACAGTGTAGTTTGATAGCAAGATAATTTGTAACGAGCAAGTAATGATAATAGTAGTAAAATTGAAGCAAGGTAGCCCAATCCTTTTGAGGCAAAGGACAGGCCAAAACGGTCTCTTATGATAAGCAAAGCGTTCTTGAGGGTACACGGGATTTTCGTCTAGTCACTTTCACCATGTTGGTTTGATTTATGTTCGGTTGATAATTTGATATGTGGGTGGACCAGTGCTTAGGTGTTATTCTTCCTTGAACAAACCTTCTACTTATGATTAAACCTCCCGCAAGCATCCGCAACTATGAGAAAAGTATTAAGAATAAATTCTAACCATAGCATTAAACTTATGGATCCAATCGGTCCCTTACGGAATAGCGCATAAACTGGGGTTTAAGCTTCTGTCACTCTCGCAACCCATCATCTAATTGCTACTCCACAATGCATTCCCTTAGGCCAAAATATGGTGAAGTGTCATGTAGTCGACATTCACATGACACCACTAAGGGAATCACAACATACATACTATCAAAATATCGAACACATATCAAATTCGCATGATTACTTGCAACATGATTTCTCCCATGACCTCAAGAACAAAAGTAACTACTCACAAATGATAATCATGCTCAAGATCATAGGGGTATTAAATAGCATATAGGATTTGAACATATATTCTTCCACCAAATAAACCATATAGTAATCAACTACAAGATGTAATCAACACTACTAGTCACCTATAAGCACCAATCTATAGTTTCGGTAACAAGATTGAACACAAGAGATGAACTACGGTTTGAGATGAGATGGTGATGTCAAATATGTTGATGGAGATTGCCCTCCCCAAGATGGGAGAGTTGTTGGTGATGATGAGGACGATGATTTCCCCCTCCGGGAGGGAAGTTCCCCTAGCGGAATCGCTCCGCCGGAGGGCAAAAGTGTTCCTGCCCAAGTTCCGCCTCGAGACGGCGGCTCTCCATCCCTAAAGTCCTCCCCTTATTTTTTCCTAGGTCAAAATGACTTATATAAGAGAAGATGGGCACCGGAGGTGAGCCTGGGTGAGCGCAACCCACCAGGGCACGCTTGAGCTCCCTAGCGCACCCAGGTGGGTTGTGCCCACCTAGTGGGCCTCCTCTGGTACTTATTTTCTCCAATATTCTTCATATATTCCATAAAAATTCCCTGTAAAGTTTCAGCTTGTTTGGAGTTGTGCAGAATAGGTAGCTTGACGTAGCTTTTGCAGGTCCAGATTTCCAGATGCCGGAATTCTCCCTCTTTGTGTATACCTTGCATATTATGAGAGAAAAGGCATTAGAATTACTCCAAAAAGCATTATTATGGATAAAAACATAATAAATAATAGTAGGAAAACATGATGCAAAATGTACGTATCAACTCCCCCAAGCTGAGACCTCGCTTGTCCTCAAGCAAAAACCGAAATTGAAAAACATGTCCACATGCTTAGAGAGAGAGGTGTCGATAAAAACAAAATATGGACATAGAAGCATCATGTTCATTATTATAACCGCAACAAACTTAAACACAATACTTTTATCATATACTTCTCATGAATAAGTGAAAATTCATCACACTATTGAAGTATAAATCAAAAACTCTATTAGAAACCAACAAACTATGTTCTCAGTCAACTTTCCAACTACAATTCATCATCTTTTCAGGAAGGGTCACGTATCGGAGCCTTTAGGCAAGTCCACATACTCAACCATCATATAGTGTTCCATGATTGCTAACACTCAGCATGTACACATGAGCAAAATGTTTCAACCGGACACATAGAAAGATAGGGGCTTGTAGTTTTGCCTCCCAAAGTATTCACCTCAAGGGTGATGTCAACAATAGTAACTCATGCTATCTATATTTAACTGGACATATGTGCCTAGATCTTTCCTCACCACATGATGCTTGCCAAAGGAGAAAATAAAAAGGAATAGAGAGAAAACTTTGACTCTTTGCACAAAAGTAAATACATAAAAGTAAAAGATAGGCCCTTCACAGAGGGGAGCAGAGGTTGCCATGCAATTATTTGTTTGTATGCTCAACCCCTTAATGCAAAAGAATGTCATGTTACATTGCCCCTTGTAATAGAAACCTTCATTATGCAGTTTGTCGCTTTTATTCTTCACCATCACAAGTTCGTGCAACGCTCAATTTTCTCTTACACTAAATGATCTCACACTTTTAGAAGCAATTTTTATTTCCTTTTTGCACCGATGACAACTTACTTGAGGGATCTTGCTAATCCCTAGGTAGGTATGGTGGACTCTTGAAAATAAGATTTGGGTTTAAGGGTTTTTGGATGCACAAGTAGTATCTCTACTGAGTGCGGAATTTTTGGCTAGCAAAGGTAGGGGAAAGCACCACATGTTAAAGTATCTATGACAATATGACTTCTATGTGAATATAAACCAACATGAACCATTAGGTTGTCTTCCTTATCCAACATCAACAATTTTGGCATATAATATTATGATGAGGGCTCACAATCACAAAAGATTTCTAGGATAGTATATTTATACGTGAATCTTCTCTTCCCCTATTAATTCTTTCATGAGTTGCATCATTGACTAATGCTATGTTTGTCAATCTCTAATAAAATTTTCTACTTATACTTTTCCTTATGTGGTGTCATCACCTACCATAAGATTAGCATATGATATTTTTTCATTTATTTCCTTTCTTTTTATTTGCAACATGAAAATAAAGAAAGAAAAAACTCAAACTAAACTTTATTATATATCTCACACACGATTACAAGGATAGATCACTAAGCAAACTCTCGAAAAGAAAGGATCGAACTAAACTTTTATTCATCTAAAGCAAAAGATCAAACTGAAATAAGTAAAGGCAAAAGTTAATGGGGATGATACGATACCGGGGCACCTCCCCCAAGCTTGGCGGAAGCCAAGGGGAGTGCCCATACCCTATACTCAGTTCTCTTTTGGTGATGAAGAAGAAGGTGGTGGTGATGAAGAGATCTTGTCCTCGGATTTCCATGGCAGTGGTCCACCATCATAAGAGGAGGAGTGAGTCTCACGGGTCCTGCAACTAGCAGCCAAACTCATACCTTTAAACCTCGCCTCATATTCAAAGACTTTGTTTTGGAGATCATAGATCTAGCCTAGGAGGAAGTTGATTTGCTCGTTGAGGGTGAAGACGATGTCCTTGATGGGCTTGCCATCCACCTTGAGATCACGGGAGAGGTCCGTGATCATGAGGTGATTGGCATTGAGTCCATGCTCCACCATCCCCTTGCACCGGGAGACCTCCTGCTCCATAGCTTCAAGCCTGGATTCCATGGTTCCCGTTCCCTTGGGACCTTGCACATCGTGGATGTGAAGCACCCCCTCCCGCAGATATGGGTTGATGACGTTCTTGAATAACTTGTCATTGGAGGATCTTGAAGCAGCCATGGTAGATGGGATCTGACAAAAAATAGCAAGGAAAGGAAAATAGAAGATTTCTCCATGATACGGTGGTCAGCAGGTTCGGGGGGTATACAAAGATTGTTTATCTTGAGAAACAAGCAGACTATAGAAAAACAGAGTACGGAAGGTACCCCAGGTGGGCACAACCCACCTGGGCGCGCCTGGCAAGCCAGGCATGCCCTGGTGTCTTGTGCCCACCAGGGTATGTTTCCTGGAAGTTTCTTATTTTCCTATTTTTATAAATATTCCAAAACTGTCAAAAAATATTTTTGCGGATTTTTTGGAATCCGTTTACTTACCGTATCATGTACCTCCTTATTTTCATGATTCTAGAGTGTTCCGGAAGGACTCTTTTATATGTTCTTCCGGTGTCAAAGTTTGGATAATATTACTTTCAACATTAGTGGGCGTACCTGAGATATAATGTTTTATTCGTTGCCCATTAACAACCTTCGGGTTAGTACCTTCGACACTATTTATTTTGATAGCTCCAGAACGATAAACCTCCTCAATGACATAGGGGCCTTCCCATTTTGAGAGGAGTTTTCCTGCAAAGAATCTGAAACAAGAGTTGTATAGAAGAACATATTCTCCTACTTTAAACTTACGCTTTTGGATTCTCTTATCATGCCATCTTTTGACTTTTTCTTTAAACAACTTGGCATTTTCATAAGCTTGGGTTCTCCATTCATCTAGTGAGCTAATATCAAATAACCTCTTTTCATAGGCAAGTTTGAAATCATAGTTGGGTTCTTTGATTGCCCAATATGCTTTACATTCTAATTCAAGAGGCAAATGACAAGTTTTTCCATAAACCATTTTATAAGGAGACATACCCATGGGATTTTTATACGCTGTTCTATAAGCCCAAAGTGCATCATCTAATTTCTTAGACCAATTCTTTTGGGACCTATTGACAGTCTTTTGCAAAATTTACTTTATTTTTCTATTGCTAAGTTCAACTTGACCACTAGACTGAGGATGATAAGGTGATGCGATTCTATGGTTAACATCATACTTGGCAAGCATTTTACGGAAAGCACCATGAATAAAGTGTGAACCACCATCAGTCATTAAATATCTAGGGACTCCAAACCTTGGGAAATAACTTCCTTAACCATTTTAATAGAGGCATTATGATCAGCACTACTGGTTGGAATAGCTTCTACCCATTTAGTAACATAATCAACAACAACCAAAATATGTGTATACCCATTAGAGGAAGGAAAAGGTTAATCAAATCCCCAAACATCAAATGGTTCAACAGCAAGTGAATAATTCATAGGCATTTCTTGACGCTTACCTATATTACCTATTCTTTGGCATTCATCACAATATAAGACGAACTTACGGGCATCCTTGAAGAGAGTAGGCCAATAAAATCCAGATAGCAATACCTTGTGAGCAGTTTTATCTCCAACATGATGCCCTCCATAAGCTTCGGAGTGACATTTCCATAGGGTTTGTCCCTGTTCATGCTTGATGTCTACTACACAACCTTCTTCTTGTAGACGTTGTTGGGCCTCCAAGTGCAGAGGTTTGTAGGATAGTAGCAAATTTCCCTCAAGTGGATGACCTAAGGTTTATCAATCTGTAGGAGGCGTAGGATGAAGATGGTCTCTCTCAAGCAACCCTGCAACCAAATAACAAAGAGTCTCTTGTGTCCCCAACACACCCAATACAATGATAAATTGTATAGGTGCACTAGTTCAGCGAAGAGATGGTGATACAAGTGGTATATGGATAGTAGATAATAGTTTTTGTAATCTGAAAATATAAAAACAGCAAGGTAATGAATGATAAAAATGAGCGTAAACGGTATTGCAATGATAGGAAATAAGGCCTAGGGTTCATACTTTCGCTAGTGTAAGTTCCCTCAACAATACTAACATAATTGGATCACATAACTATCCCTCAACATGCAACAAAGAGTCACTCCAAAGTCACTAATAGCGGAGAATGAACGAAGAGATTATGGTAGGGTACGAAACCACCTCAAAGTTATTCTTTCCAGTCAATCCATTGGGCTATTCCTATAATTGTCACAAACAGCCCTAGAGTTCGTACTAGAATAACACCTTAAGACACAAATCAACCAAAACCCTAGTGTCACCTAGATACTCCAATGTCACCTCAAGTATCCGTGGGTATGATTATACGATATGCATCACACAATCTCAGATTCATCTATTCAACCAACACAAAGGACCTCAAAGAGTGCCCCAAAGTTTCTACCAGAGAATCACAACGAAAACGTGTGCCAACCCCTATGCATAAGTTCCCAATGTCACGAAACCCGCAAGTTGATCACCTTAACATACATCAAGTGGCACGTGGTATCCCATTGTCACCACAGATATCCACGGCAAGACATACATCAAGTGTTCTCCAATCTTTAAAGACTCAATCCGATAATATAACTTCAAAGGGGAAACTCAATTCATTACAAGAGAGAAGAGGGGCAGGAGAAACATAAGATCCAACTATAATAGCAAAGCTCGCGATACATAAAGATCGTATCATCTCAAGAACACGAGAGAGAGAGATCAAACACATAGCTACTGGTACATACCCTCAGCCCCGAGGGAGAACTACTCCCTCCTCGTCATGGAGAGCGCCGGGATGATGAAGATGGCCACCGGTGAGGGATTGCCCCCTCCGGCAGGGTGCCGGAACGGGTCTAGATTGGTTTTCGGTGGCTACGGAGGCTTGTGCCGGCGGAACTCCCGATCTATTGTGCGTTCTGGAAGTTTTAGGTCACATAGGTATATATGGGTGCAGGAGGTACGTCAGGGGAGCCACGAGGGTCCCACGAGACAGGGGGCGTGCCCTAGGGTGGGGCGCGCCCCCACCCTCGTGAGCACCTCGTTCCTTCCTTTACGTAGGGTCCAAGTCCATCGGGTGTGTCTCCTTCCAAAAATAACTTCTCTAGTTGATTTCGTTCTGTTTCGACTCCGTCTGATATTCCTTTTCTTCAAAACACTGAAATAGGCATAAAACGGCAAATCTGGGTTGGGCCTCCGGTTAATAGGTTAGTCCCAAAAATAATATAAAAGTGGATAATAAAGCCCAATATTGCCCAAAATAGTAGATAATATAGCATGGAGCAATCAAAAATTATAGATACGTTGGAGACGTATCAAGCATCCCCAAGCTTAATTCCTGCTCGTCCTCGAGTAGGTAAATGATAAAAAAGATAATTTTTGATGTGGAATTCTAGTTGGCATAATTTCAATGTAATTCTTCTTACTTGTGATATGAATATTCAGATCCATGAGATTCAAGACAAAAGTTCATATTTACATAGAAATAATAATACTTCAAGCATACTAACAAAGCAATCAAGTCTTCTCAAAATAACATGGCCAAAGAAAGCTATCCCTACAAAATCATATAGTCTGGCTATGCTCCATCTTCACCACACAAAATATTTAAATCATGCACAACCCCGATGACAAGCCAAGCAATTGTTTCATACTTTTGATGTTCTCAAACTTTTTCAATCTTCACACAATACATGAGCGTGAGCCATGGACATAGCACTATGGGTGGAATAGAATGGTGGTTGTGGAGAAGACAAAAAGGGAGAAGATAGTCTCACATCAACTAGGTGTATCAACGGGCTATGGAGATGCCCATCAATAGATATCAATGTGAGTGAGTAGGGATTGCCATGCAACGGATGCACAAGAGCTATAAATGTATGAAAGCTCAACAAAAGAAACTAAGTGTGTGTGCATCCAACTTGCTTGCTCATGAAGACCTAGGGCAATTTGAGGAAGCCCATCATTGGAATATACAAGCCAAGTTCTATAATGAAAGATTCCCACTAGTATATGAAAGTGACAACATATGAGACTCTCTATATGAAGAACATGGTGCTACTTTGAAGCACAATATATGAGACTCACTATATCATGGTGCTACTTTGAAGCACAATATATGAGACTCACTATATCATGGTGCTACTTTGAAGCACAAGTGTGGAAAAAAGGATAGTAGCATTGCCCCTTTTATATTTTTTTTATATTTTTTTATTTGGCCTTTCTCTTTTTTTGGCCTTTATTTTTTTTGGCCTTTATTTTTTTATTTGGCCTTTCTCTTTTTTGGGACAATTCTCTATTGAATGTTGATCATCACACTTCTATTTATTTACAACTCAATGATACAACTCAATACTAGAACAAAGATGACTCTATATGAATGCCTCCGGCGGTGTACCGGGATATGCAATGACTCATGAGTGACAAGTATGAAAGAATTATGAACAGTGGCTTTGCCACAAATACTATGTCAACTACATGATCATGCTAAGCAATATGACAATTATGGATGTGTCATGATAAACTGGATGGTGGAAAGTTGCATGGCAATATATCTCGGAATGGCTATGGAAATGCCATAATAGGTAGGTATGGTGGGTTTATGGTACCGGCGAAAGTTGCGCGGTACTAGAGAGGCTAGCAAAGGTGGAAGGGTGAGAGTGCGTATAATCCATGGACTCAACATTAGTCATAAAGAACTCATATACTTATTGCAAAAATCTATAAGTTATCAAAGCAAAGTATTACGCACATGCTCCTAGGGGGATAGATTGGTAGGAAAAGACCATCGCTCGTCCCCGACCGCCACTCATAAGGAAGACAATCAATAAATAAATCATGCTCCGACTTCGTTACATAACGGTTCACCATACGTGCATGCTACGGGAATCACAAACTTCAACACAAGTATTTCTCAAATTCACAACTACTCAACTAGAATGACTCTAATATCACCATCTCCATATCTCAAAACAATTATCAAGTATCAAACTTCTCATAGCATTCAACACACTCATAAGAGAATTTTATTATTCGTGAATACCTAGCATATAAGGATTTTTAAGCACATTACCATGCTATTTAAGACTCTAAAAATAATATAAGTGAAGCATGAGAGTTCATCTATTTCTTCAAAATAAAACTACCACCATGCTCTAAAAGGTATAAGTGAAGCACTAGAGCAAATGACAAACTACTCCGAAAGATTTAAGTGAAGATCAATGAGTAGTTAAATAATTATTTAGCTATGTAAAGACTCTCTAACATTTAATAATTTCAGATCTTGATACTTTATTCAAACAGCAAGCAAAGCAAAATAAAATGACATTCTAAGAATGGCAAACATCATGTGAAGAAGCAAAAACTTAGGATCAACCGATACTAACCGATAGTTGTTGAAGAAGAAAGGTGGGATGCCAACCGGGGCATCCCCAAGATTAGATGCTTGAGACTTCTTGAAATATTATCTTGGGGTCCCTTGGGCATCCCCAAGCTTGAGCTTTTGTGTCTCCTTAATTCCTCTCATATCACGGTCTCCCTAAATCTCAAAATCTTCATCCACATAAAACTCAACAAGAACTCGTGAGATAAGTTAGTATAAACCATTGCCAAAACCTTATCATACTCTACTGTAGCAAATCAATAAAATTATTATTCAACATTGCATACTAAATGCCTCTGCATATTTAATAGTCCTATCCTCAAATAGAATCATTAAAGAAGCAAACATATGCAAACATAACAGCAATCTGCCTAAACAGGATAGTCTGTAAAGAATGCAGCAACATCCATACTTCCCTAGCTCCAGAAATTATTAAAGAAAATTCCCACTGTAGTAAATTTACCAGAGCTTAATATGCAAAAGGTTTCAACATTGTATCACATTCTGACTTTTCTAGGGAATTATTGCAACAGCAGTAAACTTTCTGTTTTCAAACAGCAACATGTATACTTGTAACATAGGCATAGTAAAGGCTATCAATGACAATTTTATTGAAATAAAAGATGCAAATTTTTTTTCTTAATAACAGCAAGCAAATCCTAACAAAATAAATTGACGCTCCAAGCAAAACACATATCATGTGGTGAATAAAAATATAGCTCCAAGTAAAGTTACCGATGAACGAAGACGAAAGAGGGGATGCCTTCCGGAGCATCCCCAAGCTTAGGCTCTTGGCTATCCATGAATATTACCTTGGGGTTCCTCGGGCATCCCCAATCTTAGGCTCTTTACACTCCTTATTCCATAGTCCATCGAATCCTTACCCAAAACTTGAAAACTTCACAACACAAAACTTAACAGAAAACTCATAAGCTCCGTTAGTATAAGAAAACAAAAGACCACTTCAAGGTACTGTAATGAACTCATTATTTATTTATATTGGTGTTAAACCTACTGTATTCCAACTTCTCTATGGTTTATAAACTATTTTACTAGCCATAGATTCATCAAAATAAGCAAACAACACATCGAAAACAGAATCTGTCAAAAACAGAACAGTCTGTAGTAATCTGGATCAAAAGTATACTTCTGGAACTCATAAAATTCTCAAATAAATTGCTGGACCTGAGAAATTTATCTATTAATCATCTGCAAAAAGAATTAACTAAATAGAACTCTCCAAATAAAAACGGCAGCAATTCTTGTGAGCGCTAAAGTTTCTGTTTTTTACAGCATGATCACAAAGACTTCCCCCAAGTCTTCCCAAAGGTTCTACTTGGCACAAACACTAATTAAAAGCATAAAACCACATATAAACACAGGCTAGATGATTTATTTATTACTAAACAGGAGCAAAAAGCAAAGAACAAGAATAAAATTGGGTTGCCTCCCAACAAGCGCTATCGTTTGACGCCCCTAGCTAGGCATGATGATGTCAATGATGCTCACGTAAAAGATAAGAATTGAAACATAAAGAGAGAATCATGAAGACTATTACTAGCACATTTAAGTCTAACATACTTCCTATGCATAGGGATTTTGTGAGCAAACAACTTGTGGGAACAATAATCAACTAGCATAGGAGGGCAAAACAAGCATAACTTCGAAACTTTAAGCACATAGAGAGGAAACTTGATATTATGGCAATTCCTACAAGCATATGTTCCTCCCTCATAATAATTTTCAGTAGCATCATGAATGAATTCATAACCAGCACCTAAATCATTCTTTTCATGATCTACAAGCATGCAAATTTTACTACTCTCCACATAAGCAAAATTCTTCTCATCAATAGTAGTGGGAGCAAACTAAACGAAATAACTATCATGGGATTGAAAATTGAAATCAAGATGACAAGTTTCATTGTTATCATTATTCTTTAAAGCATACGTGTCATCACAATAATCATCATAGATAGGAGGCATGCTTTCATCGTAATAAATTTGCTCATCAAAACTTGGGGGACAAAAAATATCATCTTCATCCAACATAGCTTCCCCAAGCTTGTGGATTTGCATATCATTAGCATCATGGATATTCAAAGAATTCATACTAACAACATTGCAATCATGCTCATCATTCAAATATTTAGTGCCAAACATTTTATAGATTTCTTCTTCTAGCACTTGAGCACAATTATCCTTTCCATCATACTCACGAAAGATATTAAAAAGGTAAAGCGTATGAGACAAACTCAATTCCATTTTTTTATAGTTTTCTTTTATGAACTAAACTAGTGATAAAACACGAAACTAAAAAACCCGATTACAAGATCTAAAGGTATACCTTCAAGCACTCACATCCCCGGAAACGGCGCCAGAAAAGAGCTTGATGTCTACTACACAACCTTCTTCTTGTAGACGTTGTTGGGCCTCCAAGTGTAGAGGTTTGTAGGACAGTAGCAAATTTCCCTCAAATGGATGACCTAAGGTTTATCAATCTGTAGGACGCGTAGGATGAAGATGGTCTCTCTCAAGCAACCCTGCAACCAAATAACAAAGAGTCTCTTGTGTCCCCAACACACCCAATACAATGATAAATTGTATAGGTGCACTAGTTCGGCGAAGAGATGGTGATACAAGTGGTATATGGATAGTAGATAATAGTTTTTGTAATCTGAAAATATAAAAACAGCAAGGTAATGAATGATAAAAGTGAGCGTAAACGGTATTGCAATGATAGGAAATAAGGCCTAGGGTTCATACTTTCGCTAGTGTAAGTTCCCTCAATAATACTAACATAATTGGATCACATAACTATCCCTCAACATGCAACAAAGAGTCACTCCAAAGTCACTAATAACGGAGAATGAACGAAGAGATTATGGTAGGGTACGAAACCACCTCAAAGTTATTCTTTCCAATCAATCCATTGGGCTATTCCTATAATTGTCACAAACAGCCCTAGAGTTCGTACTAGAATAACACCTTAAGACACAAATCAACCAAAACCCTAGTGTCACCTAGATACTCCAATGTCACCTCAAGTATCTGTGGGTATGATTATACGATATGCATCACACAATATCAGATTCATGTATTCAACCAACACAAAGGACCTCAAAGAGTGCCCCAAAGTTTCTACCGGAGAATGACGACGAAAACGTGTGCCAACCCCTATGCATAGGTTCCCAATGTCACGAAACCCGCAAGTTGATCACCTTAAAATACATCAAGTGGCATGTGGTATCCCATTGTCACCACAGATATCCACGGCAAGACATACATCAAGTGTTCTCCAATCTTTAAAGACTCAATCTGATAATATAACTTCAAAGGGGAAACTCAATTCATTACAAGAGAGAAGAGGGGCAGGAGAAACATAAGATCCAACTATAATAGCAAAGCTCGCGATACATCAAGATCGTATCATCTCAAGAACACGAGAGAGAGAGAGATCACACACATAGCTACTAGTACATACCCTCAGCCCCGAGGGAGAACTACTCCCTCCTCGTCATGGAGAGCGCCGGGATGATGAAGATGGCCACCGGTGAGGGATTGCCCCCTCCGGCAGGGTGCCGGAACGTGTCTAGATTGGTTTTCGGTGGCTACGGAGGCTTGTGGCGGCGGAACTCCCGATCTATTGTGCGTTCTGGAAGTTTTAGGTCACATAGGTATATATGGGTGCAGGAGGTACGTCAGGGGAGCCACGAGGGTCCCACGAGACAGGGGGCGTGCCCTGGGGGGGGCGCCCCCACCCTCGTGAGCACCTCGTTCCTTCCTTGACGTAGGGTCCAAGTCCATCGGGTGTGTTTCCTTCCAAAAATAACTTTTCTTGTTGATTTCGTTCCGTTTCGACTCCGTTTGATATTTATTTTCTTCAAAACACTAAAATAGGCATAAAACAGCAAATCTGGGCTGGGCCTCCAGTTAATAGGTTAGTCCCAAAAATAATATAGAAGTGGATAATAAAGCCCAATATTGCCCAAAACAGTAGATAATATAGCATGGATCAATCAAAAATTATAGATATGTTGGAGACGTATCAATGCTCAGGTACACGACGTCTAATAATACCATCTACTCCTTCTTTATAAAGATGTGGGTCATCCCAAAAGTAATGTCTTAAATCATAAAAGAATTTTTTTTCTTTTGTTGATATGTAAAACTAGGTGGTAAATATTTAGCAACAATTAATTAGCATAGTTAGCATACCAAGGAGTGTTGTTAGCAACATTTATTGCAGCTAACTGCTCATCAGGAAAACTATCATCAATAGGTAGTGGGTCATCAGGCACATTTTCAAGCCTAGACAAGTTATCAGCTACGGGGTTCTCAGCTCCTTTTCTATCAGTGATATGTAAATCAAATTCTTGTAGCAGGAGAACCCAACGAATAAGTCTAGGTTTAGCATCTTTCTTTTCCATAAGATATTTAATAGTAGCATGATCGGTGTGAACAATTACTTTTGAATCCACAATGTAAGGTCTAAATTTATCACTAGCAAACACACTGCTAAGAATTCTTTTTCAGTAGTAGCATAATTTCGTTGACCACTGTCTAGAGTTTTACTAGCATAATGAATAACATTCAGTTTCTTATCAACTCTTCGTCCTAGAGTTTTACTAGCATAATGAATATCCTTTTGCAAAATATTCGTAAGAGGCCTATAAATATTAGAGAAGACTTTGATAAATCTCCTATAGAAACTAACATGACCTAAGAAACTATGAATACCTTTGATATCTTTAGGACATGGCATTTTCTCAATTGCATCAACCTTAGCTTTGTCCACTTCAATACCTCTTTCAGAAATTTTATGGCCCAAGACAATACCTTCATTAAGCATAAAGTGGCACTTCTCCCAATTCGAGACAAGATTTGTTTGTTCACATCTCTGCAAAACTCAATCAATATTGCTTAAACAATCATCAAAAGACTTCCCATACACAGAGAAGTCATCCATGTAAACCTCAACAATCTGTTCACAAAAGTCAGAGAATATAGCAGTCATACATCTTTGAAAGGTAGAAGGTGCATTGCACAAACCAAAAGGCATAGCTCTATAAGCATAAGTTCCAAAGGGACAAGTAAAAGTGGTATTTTCTTGATCAGGTTGAGAAGCAGGTATTGGTGAAAAAACAGAATATCCATCAAGGAAGAAAAAATCTGTGTGCTTAGATAATCTTTCTAGCATTTGATCAATAAAAGGCAGAGCGTAATGATTTTTCTAGTTGCTTTGTTTAATTTTCTAAAATCAATTACCATTCTATAGCATGTAAAAATTCTTTGTGGAATAAGTTCATTCTTATCATTAGGAACAACAGTAATACCTCCCTTCTTAGGAACACAATGAAAAGGACTAACCCATCTACTATCAGCTATGGATAGATTATACCTGCTTCCAGAAGTTTTAAGATTTCCGTTCTTACCACTTCCTTCATTTTTGGATTTAACCGACGTTGGTGATCAACAACGGGTTTAGCATCAGGTTCCATATTAATTTTGTGCTGACATAGAGTGGTACTAATGCCCTTTAAATCATCAAGAGTATATCCAATAGCAGCTTGGTGCTTCCTTAGAACTTTCAATGATCTTTCTTCTTTTGAAAGGTTAGCACTAATAATAACATGATATATCTTCTTTTCATCAAGATAAGCATATTTCAAAGTGTATGGCAATTGTTTTAATTCAAACACAGGATCATCTTTAGGTGGAGGAGGACCTCCTAGATTTTCAATAGGCAAATTGTGTTTAAGCAGAGGACGTTGTTCAAATTAAATCTTATCTATTTCATTTCTTTCATGCATATGTAAATCATTTTCATGGTCTAGCAAATATTGTTCTAGTGGATCAATAGGTGGTACAGCAATAGAAGCAAGACCAATTATTTCATCCTCACTAGGCAATTCTTTTTCATGAAGCTTTCTACTAAACTTGGAAAAATTAAACTCATGAGCTTCATCACCAAAACTAACACCGACAGTTTGTTTCTCACAATCTATCTTAGCATTAACGGTGTTCAAGAAAGGTCTACCAAAGATAATGGGACAAAAGTCATCTTGTGGGGAACCAAGAACAGGAAAATCAGTGGGGTATTTTATTTTCCCACACAAGACTTCAACATATCTAACAATTCCAATTGGTGATATAGTGTCTCTATTAGCAAGTTTAATAGTAAAATCTTTGTCTTCTATCTCTCCGGGTGCTATGTCATTCATAATTTCTTGATATAAGGAATAAGGAATAGCACTCACGCTAGCACCTATGTCACATAAACCATGATAACAATGATCTCCTATTTTAACTGAGACAACGGTCATGCCAACAACAGGTCCAGGTTTATCCTTTTTATTAGGTTTGGCAATTCTAGCAGCTTCTTCACAGAAGTAAATAACATGCCCATCTACATTTTCTTCCAAGAGATCCTTAACCATAGCAATACTAGGTTCTACTTTAATTTGTTCATCGGGTTGAGGTGTTCTAATATAGCTTTTGTCAACCACAGTTGAAACTTTACCATGTTCCGTTATCCTAACAGGGAAAGGTGGTTTCTCAATATAAGTAGTAGGAACAACTGGATTAACATTATAAATTATAGTTTCTTCTTTAACTGGTACTGATTCTTTAATTTCTTCTTTAATTGGTGGGTGATATTTAAACCACTTCTATTTAGGGAGATCAACATGAGTAGCAAATGATTCACAAAAGGAAGCTACTATCTCAGAGTCAAGTCCATATTTAGTGCTAAATTTTTGAAAAGCATCGGTATTCATAAAAGATTTAACACAATCATATTAAGTTTAATACCTGACTCTTTACCTTCACCGAGTTCCCAATCTTCAGAATTGCGTTTAATTCTTTCCAAAAGATCTGTAACATCCCAAATTTTCAATTTGGAATGTTATACACTAGATCATCATTGCATATCATATTTATTGCATTTTGGTTGATCCTAGAAATTTCACGCAACTCAAGGACCCTCGGAGAGAGTTTGGGATTTTGTTATTTTCATATTTAAGTTGTCTCAAATTTTGAAAATAGGATCATTAGATTTTATTTATTTTATCTTCAATTATTTCTATTACAAAAATATGAGAGATGGAATAAAATGACTTTCCCAAAATAAAGAAATATTGAGGATTTAATAAAAAATCAAATAATATTTTATTTTGGTTTTATTTGCTATTTTATTTGAATTTAGGAAAAATGCGCGTTTTTCAAAATTGCATTTAGGCCCCAAATAAATGTTCATCTTGTGCGGCTTGATTTTAGAAGCCGGGGAAATTTTATTTCGGGATTTTTGGAGTCCGTTTAGTATTCCTTTTGTTTTTTTCTGAGCATAACTATTTAAAAAAACACAACCGACCTACGGGCCGTGTCCGACCCGGACACTAGGCCCGTCCAGGCTTTATAAGCCGGGGAGCCCAGCCCGGGACCTCCCAAACCCTAGCGCCCAGCCCCCGCCGCCCTAGCGCCGCCGCCGCCGCTGCCGCGTGGCACCGCCGACCGCCGCCACCGA
>NC_057794.1:270145630-270168243 GCF_018294505.1 Triticum aestivum
CCGCCCGCCGGATTAGTCGCCGGAGTTGCCGGAGGTAGTTTTTTTTAAGTCGCCGGTTTTTCCCGAAAAACCGTTCGGTTTTCCGACGGTTTTGCTCGTTTTTTTAGTTTCGGTTTTTCTTTTAAATAAATCGGTTTTCCGGTTTATTTAAATAGCGAGCGTTCATCCATTCGTTCGTTCTAGCGAACGTTCGTCGTTTTTCTTTTTCTCAGATTAAATCCGCGATTTTTCTGATCGCGATTTCTGATCCGATTTTCATTTTAGTCTAACTCTTCGCTCGTTTATGGGAATCAGGCGATTCAAGCGCCTGGAGTTTCGTCTCGAAACCCTCTTTCTGATTAACCAACTTAAAAAAGTTTTTGCCACTGTAAAAATTGCCTTAGATCCAGAATAGTAAACGAAGCCTATTTCTTTTGCCGTTTGTCTTTCGTTGCTTCGTTCGATTTGACTCTTTTTGCCAACCAGAGTTCTTAAGTTGAACTTTCTGGTTAGATATCTTATTTGAGTTTTACCTGTGCATTAGTTTAATACTTATTGTATGCTTGTTTGTTTGTTTGTGATAGAGTACCCGGAGTGCGCCGCTTGCTACTTCGAATCGCTAGGTTTCCTGGATCATCAGCAAGGCAAGTAACACTTTGATCATGCTTTCCCACTACCCAGTTTTATTGCATTAGATCAATCCTCACACATTGCATGATTAGGATCTAATTAAATTGTGGGTTTGGGAAGTAGTTGAGGTAGTACCTATTACCTGTTTATTATCAAACCTTTGGGAGTTACTTCTACGTTTGCTTATTATGCCATGCTATGCTAGTAGACGTGGATTGGGTAAGTGTATCCATGACAGATGTGAGATTGTTAATTAATGGTTTACTTAAGGTGGCAACTTAAACACACATCTGGGTGGATTGAGGTACCTAGGTATTCCAGGATTGCCTATTTTCTTTATGGACCGCCACCCAGGCTCAAAGGGATCATGAGATTATTCATGCTAGTGTCAGGACCCCGATTCCAAGTCACATCGATCTAGTTGGTAACACCTCATATCACTGTGTGGCCTCACGCACGGTATTCCCATGGGTGTCGCCTTACCATGGCCCGGGACCGTTTGCGCCTTTTGGCTCACGTATATGATAGTGTCGCTAGCATCCATATGACAGAGAACCCGGGCCGACATGGCTAGTCGTGAACCCAAAGCGGCACCAACCTATGGGGACAGGCATACATGAATCACATCGAGCATGTCGGTCAGCAGCGTGTGAATCCGGGCTGTAGCACTGGGCTAACAGGACTCCGGGAACCCGGGTTGTAGCAGGCTAGGCAGGACTCCGGATGTCACGCATGACATTTCCCCGAAGGGACAGACACAGGAACGAAGTGAAACACATGCCGGCCAGTCAAGTGCCCTGAGCAGTAGTGCTGGGCTAGCAGGACTCCGGTGAACCGGGCTGTAGCGGACTACTAGGCTCATGGAAGCACTAGACTACATTTCCCCATAAGAGAGGCTACCAAGGATAAACAACTAGGTTGTCGGATCCCACACATACCAAGCATTTCAATCATACACACAATATGCTCGATATGTGTAAATACAACATGGCATCACAACATAACTCTACGACTGAAGTATTTATTCATTAGGCTCCAAGGAGCGAGATATTACAAACATGGGTCTCATGACCCAACATTCAGAGCATACAAGTCAAAGCACATGCGGAAGCTTAACTTGTCTGAGTACAGACAAGTAAAAATGAAGAAGGCTGAGGAGCCTGACTATCTACCAGATCCTGCCAAGGGCACAAGATCGTAGCTGAGGTATCAAGCTAAACGTCGAAGTCCACGTGGAACTACTAGCGAGACTGAAGTCTCTCTGCAAAACATAAGTTAAGCAAAGTGAGTACAAATGTAACCAGCAAGACTTACATCAGAACTAACTACATATGCATCGGTATCAACAAAGGGGGTGGTGGAGTTTAACTGCAGCAAGCCAGCTTTGACTTAGTGGCTAACCTGAACTACGACTACAAGTAGCTCTTTTGAGGTGGCGCACACGAGTCCACATATTCACCATTCAATACACCACTATGGATCCACTCCTGTCTCCCTACGAGAAGGCCATCCATAGCACTCACACTTATCTTGCGAGTTTTAGAGTATCCACTTTCACTTGTCTATGAACTGTTATAGGCAACCCAGAAGTCCTTTACCGCGGACACGGCTATTCGAATAGATGGTGTTAACCCTGCAGGGGTGTACTTCTTCACACACGCTCTCACCACTTACCGCCGTTTACACGACATGTACTCAGCAACCTTCAAGCGGAAGCCCAACGAGGGTGTCGGCCACGGCCTACCTAAACACTCAAGTCTCTAGTCCAGGTTTATCGCCTATCCAGGTTCCATCCGCAGGGAGTCCGGCCGAGGTTTCCACATACAGCCCTGAATGATGTGAACAGGGTTCCCGAGACACCAAACGGGCTCCCGGTACACCGTGCCACGATGTATCTACCGCATCATAGCCCACCCCTAGGGTCAGCGCTACGCACGGCCGCCAACACATATCCTATAAACACCAGAAACTAGTTGCAACTCCTAGACAGAGGACAAGGGTGATCAAGAAGCCGAGAGGGTCCATTGGTTTCGGGCCCAATGCGTGGTAGTAACTATTTCATGGATCACAAACACAGAACTCAGATCCTAAGGACGGCTTCAATGAGACAACCCACCATGTACTCCTACATGGCCTCTCACCGCTACCTTTACCAAATCATGTTCACACACTTAGCTCTCAATAGTAGGACATGTTTACACACCTCCGATTCATCCCCGATGAATCAGACCTGACTCAACTCTAAGCAGTAGCAGGCATGACAAACAAGCATGAATGAGTAGGCACATAAGGGCTCAAACAACTCCTACTCATGCTAGTGGGTTTCATCTATTTACTGTGGCAATGACAGGTCATGCAGAGGATAAAGGGGTTCAACTACCGCAACAAGTAACAGATGAATCGTTGTTGTCCTAATGCAGTAAAAGAGAGCAGGAGCGAGAGAGTGGGCTTGTATCGGAATGAACAAGGGGGTTGTGCTTGCCTATCATTTCTGAAGATATCATTGGGTCTTCATCAGTGTCAACGATCACAACGTCGGTACAACGTCTATCGAGAGGGGACAACCACCGGCAACAGAGAATGAACACAATCAATGCAATGCACAATATGATGCATGATCATGACATGTCAATATGCTATGTTTTGAGCTAATGCAACTAGCAACATGTTAAATGGAGTTGGTTTGAACCCTAGGTTCAAATTCAAACTCCATATGTGAAATTCAAATGCCATTTAATTGATTTGACCTGATAAGCAGCTATAAGTTGATCTAACATGCATGAAAGTGGCACAGATGGATTCCTTGAATTTTTTTGATAATTTGTCATATATAATTTATTTCATTTGGAGCTACGGTTGATTTTCTATGATTTTTAGAAGTTTTAGCTATTTTCTGAAATAAATAAATCATTTCTGATTTATTTAAAATCCCAGAAAAGCTTTACTGCGTCAGCATTGCGCAAGGGTGATGTCAGCGGGTCAACTGGTCGGCCAGGTCAAACCTGACCAGTGGGACCCACTGGTCAGTGACCCAGTCAACTAACCAAGTTAGTTAGCCCTAACTAACTGGGTTGGGCCCACTGGTCAGCGACTAACCTAACTAACCTAAATAGGATTAGCCCTAACTAAGTTAGTTAGCCGGGCGGGGTCCGCATGTCAGTGGCTCATCTAATTAGCTAAGTTAATTAACACTAACTAAACCTAACACTAATTAAGCAGGCGCCTGGGCCCACACGTCAGGGGAGGTCAAACCCCTGGTCAACCGGGGCTAAACCACCGGCGTTTAGCCGCCGGCGATGACCAGATGCGGCGGAGGGCCGCGGGAACGGGCTCTGGGGCCCCGTTCGCAGCGTGGTTGGGCTCGTCCAAGAGCCCAAACCAGCGTGCGTCGGATGGTGGCGCCAGCCGGGCCTGGGGCGGCCGGAGGCGACGGCGGGGAGCTCGGCCGCGGCGGCCGGAGCTCGGGCGTGCTCGGGTTCGGTGCTGGGATACACAACAGGGGCGTGGAGAGGGGCTACGGCCTCCCGGGAGTGTGGCAAACGCGGTGACGCGCTCGGTTTCGAGCCCACGTGGCTGTGGCCACGACGACGGCGTCGCCGGCGGAGCCGAGTGCTCGGGCTCGGTGGAGATGGCGGCTAGGGGGCGCAACCGAGGCGTAGAGGAGGGGGGTTAGGGGCAGGGGCTTACGTTGAGTCTTCCGGTGTAGACGGCGGGGCCGGGGAGGTGTCGGAGCGAGCAGGGCGGCGAGGCGAATCTCCGGCGACCCGAGGAGGATGAAGGGGTCGGGGATGGTGCTTCGAGGCGTCCGGCGTCATGTGGCTCGGCGGAAAGGACCGGGGCGTCACGGCGGATCTCGGGGACGCGTCGGAGAGGCTCGGAGGTGGCTCTGGCCGTGGGGGAGCTCGTCGGCGGCGACGGCTGCGTTCGGTCGCGCGCGTGAGAGAGAGACAGAGGAGGGGATGAGGGCGAGGGAGAGTGCGAGAGAGGTCGGGGGATGCATGGCATCGCGAGGGAGGGTCAGAGCGACGAGGAGGCAGGCAGGGAGGCAGGAGGTGGTCGGCGCGTGGCCAGCACGCGGCGAGCACGCGCCCCTGCCTTCTGGCGTGAGGTAGGGGGTGACTGGCGCTGGCCAGTCGGCTAGGCCGGCACAGTGTCGGGCCAGCAGTGGACCAGGTAAGCTCTCTCTCTTCTCTCTTTTCTAAACTATTTTTGTTTTCTATTTTTCTGCAATTGTTTTGGGTTTAGTTTTAACACCAGACCATTTTATGAAATCCTGAAAATAATTATGTGGCTAGAACTAAAATATCCAAAACCACATAAAATGTTCCAGAATTATTGGACATATATTAATTATATAAAGAGTATATATCCAATGCAAATAGTTATTGAATTAATTCAAAGGCCCAAAATAAATGTTTCTGAGATACCAAAAACATTGGTTTGAATTTTACCTCTTGCCAATATTTTCAGAGACTAAGAGGAACATTTTCTTGGACTTCTTTGAAGACATTTTCATGTTGATTATTTTTGAACTGGTTTCTGAGGGTTTCAACAAACCTCAATTCAACTTTCAGAAATTTTAGACATGACGCATGAGTGCAGATGCAACAATTTCACTCAGGTACTCTAGGGCTGTGACAACTCACCCCTACTAAACAAGAATCTCGTCCCAAGATTCAAGCGTAGGGTAAGGTGAAGGGGGAAACACAAGCTAACAAAATCTTCACGATCCAGATGTCTTCTCGAGGATGTTGATTTATTGCATCATCTTGATCTCGACATCTTGCTTTGAGAACTACATCCAACATGACAACGAGTAGAAAGGGAGTATTTAAGAAGAAACGATCTTCTTGAGGTTCGAGCAACATATTAATGATCACAAGATCAACTCATGGAATGAGACATGGAAACATCTTTTGAGCTGAGACATGAAACATAGATCAGAGATGATGGAAAGGAGGTAGATGACAAGGTTCTACTGGATAGGCAAAATTCCACGCTGAAAAGGATGGTGCATGATTTCAAGATAGCAATGAAATAATTGCCATGATTCCATAATGGGGCACCTTAGGGGAGATGACCCGTGGGATTTTCCCTTAAGTGGCAAAAAGAATTACTTTTGATGCAAAGATCATTGGAACTCTTTATAGCAGCCTGAGGTAATCACAATCGATCGTTTGAAAGAGCTCGAAGAAATGGCATACCCTGACTAGAATAGATGATGTGGACTACCTTGTTGAAGACAATGTAATGGATGACTTTTGCTGATCACCGGAAATGGATGGGACCCATGGTAAGTCCACTTTTGAAGATGATCCTGAACAACAACTACTGAGATGCAAGCTGGGAACAAAATGCAAATGTTGGGAAAGATTCTGGTAACTGGGGAGAAACCCAACAGTAGAGAGAGATTCCACTGTTTGAAAGGTTATGGCATAATCGAAGAAACTGAGAACGGATCCCAGTTAATGCTGACGATAAATCCTAGTGCTTACGCGTGCTCTCAAGAACTTGAGCATTTCCATATTCATCAAGGTTCTACCAACATCCGTGTCGAGGATCCTAGCAACACATCTTACTACCTTGAAAAATAGTGATGGACAATGCAGATGCATAGAAAGACACCCCTTTCTCAGATTTCACCTTAGCGAGGCCAAGGGAATGAAATCTGGATGATCGACCGAGAGACATTTACCGCCCCGCTTCTAATGTTCTCCTTGATGTGCTAGCGCAACCCATTTGTAGATATGGTTTGATAACTAGAACATCAAGTAAAAGGTCGGACTTCGGAAGCTTAAGAATCCATAAGGAATAACTACGGAGGCAGATCTTGCGAGATACTTATGGGGAGGTGACCAACTTCTTCAACCAAGATATTACAATAATAGACCTTCCGGCTAGGTGGGTTGGCCACGACATCCATGTTACCGGGTTACCGAGAGACCAATATTATAATTCTTGGGACACGTTCCAACCATCATATCTGCCTGAGATTCAGATCTGGTTGGTGTCAGGATATTCCAGACTCATTGAATCTAGAAAGAAAAGTGAAAGTTTGCAACACAAATCGACGAGATGATGTTGCGAGATTCTCGGGAAATGAACTACGATAGCAAGCTCCAGAACATGAGCTGGTCCTGCTAAACACATGTGAACATGCTGTCCTAGACAAGCATGACCACATAGTAGTCTTATAGTAAAACACTACCGAGTTCAGATTGGGAACCATCATCGAGGATAACGAAGTCCTAACATAGGTCATGACTAGCTCTTATGAAGGAACTCCTTCTTCTTGAACAAATCAATCAGTGGCTTGGTGTGCTAGGGATACGTATGGAATGAAGATGATCAGTCTATCAGACCATAGAATACTTCGCACGTGCATGACTGACTTGGGATGATTCCAGAGGAGGTAAAACAAGCCTTCTCAAATTCATGGCGGCAACTTGCATCAAGTGCACATGAATTAGAGGGACTCACTTCTTTCGTCCAAACATATGCTTCACGAACGGGTCATGAAGAGAATGCTTACACAAGTTTCCAACACTAGTGTAATGTTCAACCAAATCATGGAGGAGACAAAATGCTGCTGATGGACTCAACAACAACTCACCGGAATTTCCATATCACTGGACTTCCACCATCATGTGAACACGGTGATAGCATTGGTCAGACCAAAAGATGTAATGGTGTATGCTCGAGGGATCAACCACGAGTAAGACAACATTACGAACATCGTTGGTTCTGATTTGACTTGACAATAGCCCATATCCAAGTCAAGGTTTTGACAAGGAAATAGATCCAACAACTGATCACGAGGACCAATCGATGGAGATATCATCTTTCTTCAACACGCACACACACAAAAAGATATCCCTTAACATGAACTAAGTCAGACAAGCTTTATCTTCCAACTCTCCGAGTTGTTGTTTAGCTTAACCAACTAGCTCAGGGATATCCAACACAGATTCTTGGAGAAGGGGTGGTTTATTGGAAAACCAACTTGATCACGAACTCAACATAGCGGTCAGGTGACAACCAGGTACTACTTCTGAGAAGATAATCGGAATAGCACGAACCACCGATATGTTACTAAGCTCGAGAACAATCTTGCTTTTCAGAGCAAGACAATATGATCAACTAAGCAAGGGATTGAATAATCCTAACTCATTGATCGAAGAGTGCACCAGAAATAAGGACTAGGTAACACGGTCAATCTTAGGTTGATGATTTAATAACCAACACGCTAAGAATGAGAATATTGTCCATTTACTACCAAGCAACGAGTTGCTCGGAGCATTGATTTCACACATCACAATTCACTTGTCCGCATTCCGGTTACAACAACACGAGGGCCGAGGAATGAATGATGATGGTGAGAAGTATCACTGCATCAAGAATTCATAAGAGATGGTGCAATTCCTATAATATTCTTGACATAAATAGGGTAATACTCCAAGGTAGAACAGAGCAGAAGCTGGATTGGCATTTTGATCTGCGGAGTACAATTGCTTTGACCCAATCCTAGATATGGATGAGGTACTGGAGTTTGTTTCTCCTAGACTCCTGGTCATTCCGGAATAGAATGGCTTGACAGAGCACAAGAATATGAGGTATCGATGAGCATGAATGCATGACATGCTCTTGACTATCAAATGATAAACAGAGATCAGGATACAAGTAAAGAGAGGGACAACTCAAAGGAACATATAACTTTCTGAGTTGTGGATGCATAGATTAGTATGTCGAATCAAGTTCAACAGGTTTCTTCCGGATAACCCATGCAGAAAGGTAGAACTGGCAGAATCACAATTATGAATGGAAAACTCATCGAGGCACTCCTGTTGTGATCTTTTGATCCAACAAACTTCTGCCATAAATGGTTCATAGTATTTGGAAGAAGGAAATACCATGGACCTCGAGGACTAATGCAAAGGTTACTAATATCTTAAGGGAACTAGCAAATACTAACAACACGAAGTAGGGTGAATCTCGGGTTAAAAAACCCAGGAGTAGAATACCTACTACTAATTGGCATCACGGGATGCTTTCGAGAATGGTGGCCAGAATCATCACACCGGAACACAAAACATGGCTAGATTACTAGGTGACTCCCTAAAACGCCTAGGGTCATAATAATAGCTCCAACATCTGTTGAGGCAATAGAGTACCTCAACTCACCGGTAGTGTGATTAATCTGGCCCAAATGGACATCAGGAACAGGAGGAAGGGGTTTGCAAATGCATCAGACTACTTAGAAACCTGGGATGACTCGGACAGCATAACGGCTGTAAATGCTCAAAAAGATTGGAGACATGCTACAAAAATGGTGGCATAGCCACTCAGAATCACAATATCAAGGTTCCGAGACCAATTATGAACACACAGAAGTATTGGAAACTGAACTGGGCATGAATCCAACAATCCTAGGCAACTACGGTTTAGTAACACATCATCCTGATAGATAGATGAGAAGGCCTAGTTTCTTAACCCACGTAGAATGAGAAGAGAATGACTCAGATCAGAGGGCATAAGGTAAAGGAGTAAAAAGAGCCTTACGGTCCTTCCACAATCAATTCCCTTACATAACTCAAGCATTTCTAGACTCGACTTCGACCAGTTTGGCTTGGTAATCCTACAGGCAGTCAGGCTCTGATAGCAAAGCTGTCAGGACCCCGATTCCAAGTCACATCGATCTAGTCGGTAACACCTCATATCACTTTGTGGCCTCACACACGGTATTCCCATGGGTGTCGCCTTACCATGGCCCGGGACCGTTTGCGCCTTTTGGCTCATGTATATGATAGTGTCGCTAGCATCCATATGACAGAGAACCCGGGCCGACATGGCTAGTCGTGAACCCAAAGCGGCACCAACCTATGGGGACAGGCATACATGAATCACATCGAGCATGTCGGTCAGCAGCGTGTGAATCCGGGCTGTAGCACTGGGCTAACAGGACTCCGGGAACCTGGGCTGTAGGAGGCTAGGCAGGACTCTGGATGTCACCGCGTGACATTTCCCCGAAGGGACAGACGCATGAACAAAGTGAAACACATGCCGGCCAGTCAAGTGCCCTGAGCAGTAGTGCTGGGCTAGCAGGACTCCGGTGAACCGGGCTGTAGCGGACTACTAGGCTCATGGAAGCACTAGACTACATTTCCCCATAAGAGAGGCTACCAAGGATAAACAACTAGGTTGTCGGATCCCACACATACCAAGCAATTCAATCATACACACAATATGCTCGATATGTGTAAATACAACATGGCATCACAACATAACTCTACGACTCAAGTATTTATTCATTAGGCTCTGAGGAGCGAGATATTACAAACATGGGTCTCATGACCCAACATTCAGAGCATACAAGTCAAAGCACATGCGGAAGCTTAACTTGTCTGAGTATAGACAAGTAAAAATGAAGAAGGCTGAGGAGCCTGACTATCTACCAGATCCTGCCAAGGGCACAAGATCGTAGCTGAGGTATCAAGCTAAACGTCGAAGTCCACATGGAACTACTAGCGAGACTGAAGTCTCTCTGCAAAACATAAGTTAAGCAAACGTGAGTACAAATGTACCCAGCAAGACTTACATCAGAACTAACTACATATGCATCGGTATCAACAAAGGGGGTGGTGGAGTTTAACTGCAGCAAGCCAGCTTTGACTTAGTGGCTAACCTGAACTACGACTACAAGCAGCTCTTTTGAGGTGGCACACACGAGTCCACATATTCACCATTCAATACACCATTATGGATCCACTCCCGTCTCCCTACGAGAAGGCCATCCATAGCACTCACACTTATCTTGCGAGTTTTAGAGTATCCACTTTCACTTGTCTATGAACTGTTATAGGCAACCCAGAAGTCCTTTACCGCGGACACGGCTATTCAAATAGATGATGTTAACCCTGCAGGGGTGTACTTCTTCACACATGCTCTCACCACTTACCGCCGTTTACACGACATGTACTCAGCAACCTTCAAGCGGAAGCCCAACGAGGGTGTCGGCCACGGCCTACCTAAACACTCAAGTCTCTAGTCCAGGTTTATCACCTATCCAGGTTCCATCCGCAGGGAGTCCGGTCGAGGTTTCCACATACGGCCCTGAATGATGTGAACAGGGTTCCCGAGACACCAAACAGGCGCCCGGTACACCGTGCCATGGTGTATCTACCGCATCATAGCCCACCCCTAGGGTCAGCGCTACGCACAGCCGCCAACACATATCCTATAAACACCAGAAACTAGTTGCAACTCCTGGACAGAGGACAAGGGTGATCAAGAAGCCGAGAGGGTCCATTGGTTTCGGGCCCAATGCGTGGTAGTAACTGTTTCATGGATCACAAACACAAAACTCAGATCCTAAGGACGGCTTCAATGAGACAACCCACCATGTACTCCTACATGGCCTCTCACCGCTACCTTTACCAAATCGTGTTCACACACTTAGCTCTCAACAGTAGGACATGTTTACACACCTCCAATTCATCCCTGATGAATCAGACCTGACTCAACTCTAAGTAGTAGCAGGCATGACAAACAAGCATGAATGAGTAGGCACATCAAGGCTCAAACAACTCCTACTCATGCTAGTGGGTTTCATCTATTTACTGTGGCAATGACAGGTCGTGCAGAGGATAAAGGGGTTCAACTACCGTAACAAGTAACAGATGAATCGTTGTTGTCCTAATGCAGTAAAAGAGAGCAGGAGCGAGAGAGTGGGCTTGTATCGGAATGAACAAGGGGGTTGTGCTTGCCTGGCATTTCTGAAGATATCATTGGGTCTTCGTCAGTGTTAACGATCACAGCGTCGGTACAACGTCTATCGAGAGGGGACAACCACCGGCAACAGAGAATGAACACAATCAATGCAATGCACAATATGATGCATGATCATGACATGTCAATATGATGTGTTTTGAGCTAATGCAACTAGCAACATGTTAAATGGAGTTGGTTTGAACCCTAGGTTCAAATTCAAACTCCATATGTGAAATTCAAATGCCATTTAATTGATTTGACCTGATCAGTAGGTATAAGTTGATCTAACATGCATGAAAGTGGCACAAATGGATTCCTTGAATTTTTCTTATAATTTTTCATATATAATTTATTTCATTTGGAGCTACGGTTGATTTTCTATGATTTTTAGAAGTTTTAGCTATTTTCTGAAATAAATAAATCATTTCTGATTTATTTAAAATCCCAGAAAAGCTTTACTGTGTCAGCATTGCGCAAGGGTGATGTCAACGGGTCAACTGGTCGGCCAGGTCAAACCTGACCAGTGGGACCCCCTGGTCAGTGACCCAGTCAACTAACCAAGTTAGTTAGCCCTAACTAACTGGGTTGGGCCCACTGGTCAGCGACTAACCTAACTAACCTAAATAGGATTAGCCCTGACTAACTTAGTTAGCCGGGCGGGGCCCGCATGTCAGTGGCTCATCTAATTAGCTAAGTTAATTAACACTAACTAAACCTAACACTAATTAAGCAGGCGCCTGGGCCCACACGTCAGGGGAGGTCAAACCCCTGGTCAACCGGGGCTAAACCACCGGCATTTAGCCGCCGGCGATTACCAAACGCGGGGGAGGGCCACGGGAACAGGCTCTGGGGCCCCGTTCGCAGCATGGTTGGGCTCGTTCGAGAGCCCAAACCAGCGCGCGTCGGATGGTGGCGCCAGCCGGGCCTGGGGCGGCCGGAGGCGACGGCGGGGAGCTCGGCCGCGGCGGCCGGAGCTCGGGCGTGCTCGGGTTTGGCGCTGGGATACACAACAGGGGCGTGGAGAGGGGCTACGGCCTCCTGGGAGTGTGGCAAACACGGTGACACGCTCGGTTTCGAGCCCGCGTGGCTGTGGCCACGACGACAGCGTCGCCGACGGAGCCGAGTGCTCGGGCTCGGTGGAGATGGCGGCTAGGGGGCGCAACCGAGGCGTAGAGGAGGGGGGTTAGGGGCAGGGGCTTACGTTGAGTCTTCCGATGCGGACGGCGGGGCCGGGGAGGTGTCGGAGCAAGCGGGGCGGCGAGGCGAATCTCCGGCGACCCGAGGAGGATGAAGGGGTCGGGGATGGTGCTTCGAGGCGTGGGCGTCATGTGGCTCGGCGGAAAGGACCGGGGCGTCACGGCGGAGCTCGAGGATGCGTCGGAGAGGCTCGGAGGTGGCTCTGGCCGTGGGGGAGCTCATCGGCGGCGACGGCTGCGTTCGGTAGCGCGCATGAGAGAGAGACAGAGGAGAGGATGAGGGCAAGGGAAAGTGCGAGAGAGGTCGGGGGATGTGTGGCGTCGCGAGGGAGGGCCAGAGCGACGAGGAGGCAGGCAGGGAGGCAGGAGGTGGCCGGCGCGTGGCCGGCGCGCGGCGAGCACGTGCCCCTGCCTTCTGGCGCGAGGTAGGGGGTGACTGGCGCTGGCCAGTCGGCTGGGCCGGCACAGTGTCGGGCCAGCAGTGGCCCAGGTAAGCTCTCTCTCTTCTCTGTTTTCTAAATTGTTTCTGTTTTCTATTTTTCTGCAATTGTTTTGGATTTAGTTTTAACACCAAACCATTTTATGAAATCCTGAAAATAATTATGTGGCTAGAACTAAAATATCCAAAACCACATAAAATGTTCCAGAATTATTGGACATATATTAATTATATAAAGAATATATATCCAATGCAAATAGTTATTGAATTAATTCAAAGGCCCAAAATAAATGTTTCTGAGATACCAAAAACATTGGTTTGAATTTTACCTCTTGCCAATATTTTCAGAGACTAAGAGGAACATTTTCTTGGACTTCTTTGAAGACATTTTAATGTTGATTATTTTGGAACTGGTTTCTGAGGGTTTCAACAAACCTCAATTCAACTTTCAGAAATTTTAGACATGATGCATGAGTGCAGATGCAACAATTTCACTCAGGTACTCTAGGGCTGTGACAGCTAGAAACTTTCGTGTGCAGCCACAAGCTATTATGGGCTCTAGCATAGTTGATTAAGTTGTGCGAATACTTACAGTGGTAGACTAGCAGATGTAGGGGAAAGTAGGTGTAACGGTCTACCCGGTCGTAAGGTGCTAGCGCTTCTGAAAGATTATGTCTCAGTCATCCATCTTCTCAAACACCATGTAGTGCGATAAACCAAACGGAGGCGATCGAGTCTTGTGGGGAAAAGTGCGCAAACCTCTGCAGAGTGTATAAACTAATCATGATTAGTTGTGTCCCCGGTTATGGACATCTTGAGTATCTAGTACCTGGGTTATCATGTGAATCTCAACATGTTACTCTAAAATTAAATTTGCTGGGTTTGTTTAATGATGATGCTTAATTGGGATTTAGAATGTTGTCAACCATTCTCAATGTTTAACAACTACCATGATAGTTAAATAAAATTTATTCCTTTGCAGTAGGGAAAAATTGGCTTTATGCAAAACTGTAACCATAGAGCTTTCCACCAGCCAAATACGCATATAGAATAGCTGTTTCATTCCATTACTCTCTATGTATTACTTTGCCAGCATATTCCATGTGCTGACCCGTTTCGGGCTGCAACGTTTATGTTGCAGACTTTTCAGACGACGAGTAAGGAGTTTTTAGGTCGTGGTTCTATACTCAGTGATGTCGTTGGAGTTGATGGACTCACTTATCTTCCAAGCCTTCTGTTGTTATAGTTATTAGATGGCCTTAAGCCATATTTATTGTAATAAGTTCTCTTTTGAGAGACTCGATGTAATAACTGTGTGATTGCTACTCTGTTATAAATCCTTCAAGTACTGTGTAGTGTCAGCATTACTGATCCAGGGATGACACCGGAGCATAGAGATTGGACCGTTTGAGGCCTGGTCGCTACAAGATCCCACCTAAATTCAATAGTCTTCTTCATAAAAGAACCAGCACAAGAAGTATCAAGCATGGTTTGATCATTACGAGAAATCCGAGCATAAAAATTCTGGATAATAATTTCTCTTGAGAGCTCATGGTTGGGGCATGAATGTAACATTGACTTAAGCCTCCCCCAAGATAGAGTGATACTTTCTCCTTCACGAGGGTAAAAATTATATATATATAATTCCGATCACGATGAACTAGATGCATAGGATTTTTTGTTGGAACTCCAATTTCAATCGATTCCAGTTCCAAGATTCAATATCATTGCATAGCCTATACCATGCCAATGCTTTTTCCCTCCAAAGATAAAGGGAAAACCTTCTTCATAACTTCATCTCTGGGTAAACCTGCAAGCTTGAACAATCCACAAATTTGTTACACATATATCAAGTACATATCAGGATGTTTGGTTCCATCTCCTGCATAAGGATTAGCTGGCAGTTATTCTATCATACCCAAAGGAATTTCATATTCAATATTTTCAGCGGTTCCGGTCAAGGTGAAGATACCCCGAACAAACCCCTCAAAGGATTGTTTTCCATATTGACAGGTGACAATAAATTTCAGCACACTATATAAATGTTTCCTTACCAAAGGCGCTTCACTCCCTGGCAACGGCGCCAAAAAATAGCCTTGATGACCTACAAGTATAGGGGATCAATTGTAGCTTTTTCGATAAGTAAGAGTGTCGAACACAATGAGGAGCAGAAGGAAATGACAAGTGGTTTTCAGCAAGGTAATGTCTACAAGTGCCGAAATTGTAAGTAATAGAGTAGTTTGATAGCAAGATAATTTGTAACGAGCAAGTAACAATAATAGTAGTAAAAGTGCAGCAAGGTAGCCCACTCCTTTTGAGGCAAAGGACAGGCCAAAACGGTCCCTTATGACAAGCAAAGCGTTCTTGAGGGTACACATGATTTTCATCTAATCACTTTCTCCATGTTGGTTTGATTTGTGTTCGGCACTTTGATAATTTGATATGTGGGTGGACCGGTGCTTAGGTGTTGCTCTTACTTGAACAAACCTCCTACTCGTGATTAACCCTCCCGCAAGCATCCGCAACTACAAGAAAAGTATTAAGAATAAATTCTAACCATAGCATTAAACTTTTGGATCCAATCGGTCCCTTACAGAATAGCGCATAAACTGGGTTTAAGCTTCTGTCACTCTCGCAACCCATCATCTAATTGCTACTCCACAATGCATTCCCTTAGGCCCAAATATGGTGAAGTGTCATGTAGTCGACATTCACATGACACCACTAAGGGAATCACAACATACATACTATCAAAATATCGAACACGTATCAAGTTCGCATGATTACTTGCAACATGATTTCTCCAGTGACCTCAAGAACAAAAGTAACTACTCACAAATGATAATCATGCTCAAGATCAGAGGGGTATTAAATAGCATATTGGATCTGAACATATAATCTTCCACCAAATAAACCATATAGTAATCAACTACAAGATGTAATCAACACTACTAGTCACCCACAAGCACCAATCTATAGTTCCGGTAACAAGATTGAACACAAGAGATGAACTAGGGTTTGAGATGAGATGGTGCTATTGAAGATGTTGATGGAGATTGCCCTCCCCAAGATGGGAGAGTTGTTGGTGATGATGAGGACAATCATTTCCCCCTCCGGGAGGGAAGTTCCCCTGGCAGAATCGCTCCGCCGGAGGGAAAAAGTGTTCTTGCCCAAGTTTCGCCTCGAGACAGCGGCGCTCCATCCCGAAAGTACTCCCTTATTTTTTTCTAGGTCAAAATGACTTATATACCAGAAGATGGGCATCGGAGGTGGGCCTGGGTGAGCGCAACCCACCAGGGCACACCTAGGCTCTCTGGTGTGCCCAGGTAGGTTGCGCCCACCTGGTGGGGCCTCCTCTGGTACGTATTTGCTCCAATATTCTTCATATATTCCATAAAAATTCTCCGTGAAGTTTCAGCTTGTTTCGAGTTGTGCAGAATAGGTAGCTTGACGTAGCTTTTCCAGGTCTAGATTTCCAACTGCCGGAATTCTCCCTCTTTGTGTATACCTTGCGTATTTTGAGAGAAAAGGCATTAGAATTATTCCAAAAAGCATTATTATGGGTAAAAAATCATAAATAACAGTAGGAAAACATGATGCAAAATGGATGTATCACCTGGGAGCAACCTCATCCTATCAACAGCGTCCCCATACAGCCAGGCGGGTCTGTCCCACTCCTGCAGCGGCGAGATGCAGTGGAGAAGGAAGTCTGCCCCCACATGCTCGATGGTTAGCCCGGCAGCTTTTAAACGGGTAATCATGTTGATTGATGGGCACGGCCTATCTTCAGTGAGGCCTTTGGCGCTCCATTCTTTGTCGCGCTCAACACATTCCTTCCGTGCTTCACAAAACTCGGGGGCTTCCTCATCTTGAATCCAACACCAATCCCCTCTCCATTCATCCCACCTCTCGCGCTGGTTCCTAGGGATGTAATCCCAAAGCTTCCTTGCCACCCGCAGCATCCAGCTAATGTTTCCGGAGCGGTGGCCCTTGTTCTCCACTCGTGGAATGAAATAATGCCAGAACAGATCCACATTGGGCTTGACTCCGACAAAATTCTCACACAAATGCGCAAAAATAGCCATGGTCGCCATGGCATTTGGCGTGAAGTCGAGAAGGTGGAATCCATAGATGTTCATGATCGCCTCAAAGAATTCGGAAAAGGGGGAACAGAGGCCACAGATGAAGTAAGCGCAGAAGAATCGATATGAGTTCGGCGGACCTTCCTTCCCTGCCGCAAAGACTTTGGGCACCCCGTGCCCTTTCGGGACGGGCCTCCCCCACAGATACCCGTACCTCGCCTGGAGGACCGGACCACTCAAGGTCGATGGGATGAAGACGACGTCTTCTCTCCACTTCTTGTTCAACTCCGTCGCCCTCTTGCTTCCCTCGGCGGCAGCTTCCTTCGCCACAGCGGTCTGCTTTCCGTTATCTGTGGTTTTATCCCCATTCCCGTGGCGGTGAGACGAAAGGGGAAGGGATTCGGTGGGAAGGGAGGCGGCGAACAGAAGGGTGAGAGGAGGAACCATCGTTTAGCTTGCGAAGGAAGAACATGTGAGAATGGGGCAAGAGGCATATGAGCAGTGCCGCTCCGCTTTTCCCTACTCTTAAGGGGGGAGTGCGGAACAGGGGCGTGACGCTTCAGAAAGTTACCGTTTTACCTTAACTGCAACAGTCCCACGACCCCACAATGCGCAGTAATTGCGCAAATTGGATGTTGGGTTGACTAGTCGCCATGGCAAACCGGCATGCGCAGCCCTCTCCTGCCACGTGTCCCTGCACTTTTTGGGGCCTAATCCAACGTGCCACGCGACACGTGTGGCTCAGGCCCGGGGGCTTATGTCGGGGAAAATAGACATGGGTATGTATTTTCCCCTAACTCGTGCACGGACAAGCCAAGGCATTGTTGAGGTACAAGGAACCAAGAGATTCGAAGGACCAACATGCAGATCAGAGGGACCAAGATCAAGCCAGAGAAGCAGGACACCATCAGGAGAAGGGCCTCCTTTGCCGGGCAGGCGAGCTTGGCAAGGGGTGAGGCCACCCTTGGAAGAAGACGTCCAAGACGCCCCGGCAGGGCCTACCAGGACACACGGAAGCAAAACCACCTCACCAACTCTCCGCCATGACCCATGTCGTCAATCAGTGCGGTGTCAAGCCGCAAAGTGACTAAGTGGCAGCCATTCGTCACATGGAAGCCTCTCCCTACAAAAAATACCTGCAGATGACACCCATCCTGCGACGTGTCAAGCGAGCGGGCGTGGAGCTGGTGAGATAGCTCGGCAAGCCTTGCCAGTCAACCAACGATGTGACATTGAGCGGTGCATTTAATGCACCTTGTCAGCCTGCAGAGTTAGGCATGATAGCATTGTTTGCTATCTTATCAGTGCATAAAGACTACTTTGCCATTGTGGTAACCCCTTGATCTATAAAAGGAGGCATGTCAGTGTCAAAACCGGCCGATCTCGGGTAGGGGTCCCGAACTGTGCATTTGAGGATCGAAGGTAAACATGAGGCAAGGGACACGATGTTTACCCAGGTTCGGGCCCTCTTGATGGAGGTAATACCCTACTTCCTGCTTGATTGACTTTGATGAGTATAGGGGTTACAAGAGTTGATCTACCTCGAGATCGTAATGGCTAAACCCTAGATGTCTAGCATGTATGATTATGATTGCCTCTACAGACTAAACCCTCCGGTTTATATAGACACTGGAGGGGCCTAAGATTGTACAGGGTCGGTTTACGGAGAAAGGAATCTTCACATCCGAACGCCAAGCTTGCCATCCATGCAAAGGAGAGGCCCATCCGAACACGGGGGAAGGCCTTCTATCTTGTATCTTCTTGGCCCATTAGTCCGACCCATATCACATAGCCCGGACGCCCGGGGACCCCCTAATCTAGGACTCCCTCAGTAGCCCCTGAACCAGGCTTCAATGACGATGTGTTCGGCACACATATTATCTTCGGCATTGCAAGGCGGGTTCCTCCTCCGAATACTCCAAAGCAGTTGGTCGAAAGAACTATGTTCGGCTCTGTATAACCATCACAACCCTGAACCACAAGGGAAAAATACTTAAACAAAATAAGCCGGAATCGAATAAGCGATCTCCCTCAAAGGAGGGGGGAGTACCAACTTCAGCGGCAACCTTCGCTAATCTGGAGGTGCCGAACATGCTGATGGAGGCACTCCAACGTGCTTCCATCATGGAGGAGCACCGCACCTTGATGGGTGTGGTGATTGAAAAGGTTCAGTCCGCCAAGAGCGGGCTAAACGAGGCATTCACTAGCCTACTAACAGGCTTCCAAGTATGCAATGTAATATCCCTGGCCGCTTTTCATATGAAAAAGATGCATGTGTATAGATAGTAGCCCATGAGACTCTGGTCGTACCTTTTTTTAAAACAAGGGGGGCAAACAGAGGATCAATAATTTTCGCAGGAGATAATATACTTTTCTATTTTGAGAAGCAGGCTTCACTGTTAGCGGCAACCGCCCAGGCCGCTGAAGTGTCCGAGCTCAAGCGCAAGCTGAGGCTGGCTGATGAGGATCTCGTCCGCATCAACAAGAGGCTTGATGAAGCGCAAGGTATGTTTTCAGAATATCTCGTTCATGCCTGTATTTAATATGCAAATCCTGAGTCAAAGCTCATGCAATGCCATGTGTATGATTGCAGGCAGTGCTGTTGTGGTCGAGACCCTTAGGGGTGAACTTGTGCAAGCCAAGGAGCAGGCAAGGGTGAACAAAGTGGCCGCTGATAAAGCGGCTGAGGACTTAAAGTCCCAGCAGGTTGTCTGTGGAGCAAGTGCTCAAGGACCCCGCTAGCAAGTGCGAGTCCCTAGAAGAGAAGGATAAAGCCTAGGCGACCGACCTTGCCAAGGCCCTTCAAGAGGCCAAGGAGGCGCGGGCCAAATCTCGAGCAGCGCGCGAGGAGATCAAGCAGGCCTGACAGATAGCGGTTGGTAAGCCCTTTCTCTTACAGAGTAAATTCGGCAATCAGAAGTATGTCTTGCTCACTCAACTGTGGACTACTCCAAGCGTATTTGTGGATCTTCCGAAGAGTGCCGCCGACGCCGCATAGTTCTTCCGGGCCCAGGAGGGGCACGCAGCGGAGAAGCTATTCTGGTCCCAGTTCGTGGCGCGGGAGCGCCCCGCGCTGCTGAATGACCAGATGGCGCAGTGGGCCGAGCTGCATAGGATGTTCGGACTGGCCATGTGGGACGTCATAGTCAGGCCGTGGCTAGCCGAACCCGTTACGGGCAGCTAGTTCGGCCTAGTGCAGCAACTTGTTGACGCATTGCCCCGTATTAACGCGGTCAAGCGATCGTCATGCATAGAAGGTGCGCGGCTGGCCTTTGCCCGTGTCAAGATGCACTGGGCCAAAATGAAGGCCACCATTATGGCCGTCGAAGGTCTGCTCGGAGGCAAGGACCACCGTACGCCGGAGCACTACTTTGAAGATGTCCTGGAAGGTGCCCGCTTGATAGAGGGCCAGTTCTTTAAGGACATCATGTTCGAGTGAATGTGTCCGAACTGCCCGGATATTGTATAAACCAAAGCTTTGTAATATATTTATGATGTTTCTCTTTTAAAGTGTTTTTCCTCCTGTGCGGCCATTCGTATCCCTGAGAGTTTGCCAGTCGTCGGCTTCAGTCCCCACGTAGATACTACGAGGGTGTTCGGAACAACACATGACCACACGTGAAACCAACATCTTGGTTCGTAAAGGAGGTCTCAGTGCAGCGAACCAGGCAATCGGACTATGCGACTTTACCACTCTCACTTAGCCATAGGAGTTTGACAATGGGGTTATAAGGTAGCCCCTAGTGCATATGCGGCTATCGAACTTGGGTGCCTTAAACACCTGGCTGGAAAAAACCAGCCCTTCATGTAATACAGAAGAAATCGCTAGAGATTTAGTAAGTTACCGAATTGCTGACCAGCTCTCGCCGCATCACAATAGTCAGTTTTCAGCTTTCTCTACTGAGGTGTTTGACCGGGCCAGCCGGAAACACAATCGCAATAGTTCTCCCTTTACTAGCTTAGCCGAAAAGACAGAACGTAAGGTAGTAAGCATAGGAGTCGGGCAACCCAACTATTGACCAAAGAAGTGATTCGGAGCCGATGCATATAATGCAGTATTCGGGATGCCGAAGTATACTCTGAGAGTGTTCAGACTTTCTATTGTTGAGAATATATATGGCCTGACATAGAGCCCCTGGCGATTTAAGTCATACCAAGGTGTATATGCCAATTCGGTTATAGAGTGGGAAAACAGTTTAAGAAATAAGCCAATATCGAACAAGGTTGGGCGAAACTGTTTCCATTACAGTCTGATTGGTATGTTGAATCACATTTTTACAGGAGATGTCATAGGCATCAAGGCCATTTACATGCCGAGAACAAGGGAAAGTTGTATGCAGGTCCTGAATTGAAAAGGATGATCTTGAAGATCCTTTGGACACTCTGCCGCGCGTCTGCGCCACCTTTCCTCATATGTATGGTCCTTTGAGAGGATCAACGGTCGAGTGTATATGAGGGGCCTGGGAAAGGACCCTAAGTACCATCGAAGAGTGGTGTGGGTTGTAAAGAACTTGAAAAGGAAAAACAAGGAGAAAAGGAAGAATATGAGGGTCCGGATAGGGTCGAACCGTATTGTGGACCTTATTTTTAGTAGGCCTCCGTCCTTGCCCATGGTATTTTTAGTGCATAGTTATGTATGTGCGGTACATATGCTGCTATCAAGTTGGGGTTTTGACAGAGGCTGGATTGCTAATCTAGCTCTGGACAAGTCGGACTGTCATTCTGCAGGGTAGACCGAACTCATTTGACAGTGTCCGGGGGCTTGACTGCTGATGTAGTATTCGGCTTCATGAGGCCACCCTGCATGTAACACCCCATATGTTACTTGCCATATTTGTATTCCAACTCTTGCCATTTTTGGCACTAAGTTATGTTATTTCCTCGTTGTCGGGTTTTTGTCTTTGTGTGCTTTTGTCTTTGTCATGCATCTCATATCATGTCATCATGTGCATCGCATTTGCATACATGTTCGTCTCATGCATCCGAGCATTTTCCCTGTTGTCCGTTTCGCATTTCGGCGGTCTTATGTCCTCCGGTGTCCCTTTCTACCTTTTTTTCGTGTGCAGGTGTTAAACGTTTTTGAATTGGGCCGATACTTGCCAAGCGGCCTTGGTTTTACTACCGGTAGACCTCCTGTCAAGTTTCATGCCATTTGGACTTCGTTTGATACTCCAACAGTTAACCGAGGAGCCGAGAAAGCCTCGTGTGTGTTGCAGCCCAACACCTCTCCAAAGTGGCCCAAAACCCACCTAAACCCCCTCCATCATCTAGATCATTCGATCATGATCGCGTGGCCGAAAACCGGGCTCGATTTGAAGCCTCCTAGCTCCTCCTACCTATAAAAAGGTCCTTCCCTTCAAAATCCCGGGTCATTTCGCACCCTAACCCTAAAATCTGCATCTCCGCCGCCGGACATGTCCGCCACCTAGCCGGACAGATCGCCGCCGCCCACTCCCGTCGCGCCACATGGCAGCGCGCCCACATCGCCGCCGCCGGCCCGCGCGGGGCCCTCCCCGGCCC
>NC_057794.1:270168505-270186360 GCF_018294505.1 Triticum aestivum
AGACCTCTCCGGCGAGCTCCTCGTCGTCCCCGACTCTAGCCTCCTCCTCTCCGGCGACTCCCGCTCCGGCCACCGCGTGAATAGCTCCGGTGACGAACCTCGAAGTCCGTGCCCCGATCTGGATCCAGATCTGGAAACCCTAACCTCGGTTGACTTTTTCCCTCGTTTTCAGTAATTTTTGCATACTTCATCATGTCATAACTCTGCAACTGTGGCTCCGTTTCGGGCGTGTAGCATATCAAATTGTTCGTCTCGATGAGTACTTCATTTCATTCCATTGCACCATGTTCATTTGAGCTCATCTTGATGCCCTAAATGTTGTTGCAAGAGTGCTAGTTTATATTAATTTCAGATTCTTATCAGTAATTGGACATTTGTCATTTTTGCCATGATTAATGTGTGCCTCCTATGATCTTGAGCCCTACATGAGTTTTGAAGTATGCCATGCCATCTTTACAGGGGTGTATGCCATGTATTTTTGTGATCTCTGTGGTGACTAGCACAAGCATGCAAAGTAGCTCTTGTAATGTTTTGCTGATTTCAAGGACTTAGAAATATTCTAAGTCTTTGTCCTGTCAATATTTTTATGCCATGTATTCATGTTGCTACAGAGTGATCCATGCCTCTTTTGAGCATGATCAGTAAGGATGTTTTGTAGATATTGTGGTGCTCTATCTATTCATGTCTTTGTTTGCAATTATGGAGCACCCTAGCTTGACTAAATCGAGCTCTACTTTTGCTATAAAATGTTCCTGACAGAATGTTTATGTGTTAAGCATTTTTGCCGAGCTTGTTGTAGCTGATCCATGCATGCTATGTTGTTGTTCTTGCCATGTTTAGCTTCTATGCCATGTCTACTTGCTGGGTGTATGCTTAGTTTGTCATGCAATGCCTTATGGTGAGTGCATCGAGCTCGTAAACATGCCTACTTGATATCTGTTTTGCCATGTTCCACTTTTTCTACTAAGTCTGAATCTGTTAACAATAATTGCTATGTTCACATGGTTGCCATTGTATTTTCTGATCCCTTTTAGCTTATGGTCAGTAAGGGACTTTTGTTGTATGCTTTGAGTAGCTTCATTCCATGCTTTGTTGTGCCATGATATGTTCCTGTAGCATGTTGTTATCTTTCTCTAAACATTGCTTCCTGATGTTAAATTCCTGCCATGTTGTTAATTTCACTAAGTCTGTAACCTGATATCTTTTGCACTTTTGCCATGCTTGTTTGAACCTGCTATTGAGTGAATTAGCCATAGCTTAGTGTTCATCTTTTGTCAAGCATCTTGAGTGGATCCCTGCCATGTATTTTGTTGCTATGTTAGAGTGCTGTAGCATGTTGTTCTTGATGCATTTAGATGGTCTCATGTTGTTAAACGCAGACCGGTGCCATATTTGTTTTGCTTGCCATTTGCAAACCGTGCTTCCGATTCCGGTGATCTTTATATTGATTTAGACCGAAATCAACTCCTCTTTCCAGTGGCACTCTTGGTTTTCCAAGTTGAGGCCATGTTCAATCATTTCCTTTCCGAAGCATGCATATGCATCACATACCGCATCCCGCATATCATGCCATGTTTTGCATCATGTTGCTTGTGCATTGCACATGGTTGATTGTGTCTCCCTTTGCTTGTGTTCTTGTTTTGGGTAGAGCTAGGAGACGAGTACGTGATCGAGGAGCCCGTTGAGTATGTTTACGAGGATCAAGCTAACGTCAACTCGGAGAACTTTGCAGGCAAGATGACCATACCCTCGAAATCACTTCTATCTTTGCTTGCTAGATGCTCGCTCTATTGCTATGCCTATGCTATGATACCTACCACTTGCTTATCATGCCTCCCATATTGCAATGTCAAACCTCTAACCCACCTTGTCCTAGCAAACCGTTGTTTGGCTATGTTACCGCTTTGCTCAGCCCCTCTTATAGCGTTGCTAGTTGCAGGTGAAGATTGGAGTTTGTTCCTTGTTGGAACATGTTTATTATTGGGATATCATTATTATATATTGTCTATTTTAATGCACCTATATACTTGGTAAAGGGTGGAAGGCTCGGCCTTATGCCTGGTGTTTTGTTCCACTCTTGCCGCCCTAGTTTCCGTCATACCGGTGTTATGTTCCTTGATTTTGCGTTCCTTACACGGTTGGGTTATAATGGGAACCCCTTGACAGTTCACCTTGAATAAAACTCTTCCAGCAATGCCCAACACTGGTTTTACCATTCTCCACCTAGCCTTTTCCCTTGGGTTTCGCGGACTCAAGGGTCATCTTTATTTTAAACCCCCGGGCCAGTGCTCCTCTGAGTGTTGGTCCAAACTGAGCTGCCTGCGGGGCCACCTCGTGGAAACTTGAGGGTTGGGTTTAATCGTAGCTAGTCTCATCCGTTGTGCCCTGAGAACGAGATATGTGCAGCTCCTATCGGGATTTGTCGGCACATTCGGGTGGCTTTGCTGGTTTAGTTTTACCATTGTCGAAATGGCTTGTAACCGGGATTCCGAGTCTGATCGGATTGTCTTGGGAGAAGGAATATCCTTTGTTGACCGTGAGAGCTTGTGATGGGCTAAGTTGGGACACCCTTGTAGGGATTTGATCTTTCGAAAGCCGTGCCCATGGTTATGGGCCGATGGGAATTTGTTAATGTCCGGTTGTAGAAAACCTGAATCTTAACTTAATTAAAATGAATCAACAGAGTGTGTGGCCGCGATGGTCTCTTTTCGGTGGAGTCTGGGAAGAGAACACGGTCTCGTGTTATGCTTGAACGTAGGTTGTTCTAGGATCACTTCTTGATCATAGTTTCTCAACCGTGCCTTTGCCTTCTCTTCTCGCTCTCATTTGCATATGTTAGCCACCATATATGCTAGTGCTTGCTGCAGCTCCACCTCATACCTTTACCCTACCTATAAGCTTAAATAGTCTTGATCGCGAGGGTGTGAGATTGCTGAGTCCCCGTGACTCACATATTACTTCAAAACCATATGCGGGGAACGATGATACTGTTCCAGGGGATTCGACTGAGCTCAAGTGGGAGTTCGATGAGGACTCAGGACGATACTACGTCTCCTTTAAAGACGATCAGTAGTGGTGCCCAGTTGGGGCGATCGGGGACTTTGTCGCATTTGGGGTTGTTCTTTATTTTGGTTCCGTAGTCGGACCTTGATTGTATCTGGACGAATGTAATGATATTTATGCTATTGTGTGACGTGGTGAGTGTAAGCCAACTATGTACCTCTTTTCCTTATTCATTACATGGGTTGTTGTGAAGATTACCTCACTTGCGACATTGCTTACAATGCGGTTATGCCTCTAAGTCGTGCTTCGACACGTGGGAGATATAGCCGCATCGTGGGCGTTACACTGCACCTCAGCTGCGAGGGCCGTGGTATGCTCCTCAGTACAGAGGGAGTGCTCCATGTTGCCATTTAATGTTATAATGCCACGTGGTCTAGGCATCTTGTGCTTTAGATAAGCGTAGTGCGGGACTGCATTGAAACGGGCGAAAGCGGTCTATTCGAGCAGTGCATGATAGCCGCTGCGGAAGGGGACAATGTCGAAGATCAAGTCTTCTCTACAGAAATTATCTGGTGAACCGAAGACTACTTCCAGCGTTATGGATCCTGTACAACAGGCCTCTACGTTGGGTATTACTCATTTGAAGGTAGTTTTAGTGGGCTTGATCCTTGATGAGACTATACCTATTTTGCAAATGGTTTCCTGATAAAGTAGATTAAGGCTGCTACCGCTTTCCATGAGGACGTGCGTGAGATGGAACCCGTCGATAATTAGGTCGAGGACCAATGCTGCCGAACCTCCATGACGGACACTAGTCGGATGGTCCTGCGATCAAAAGTGATCGGATAGGCTGACCATGGATTGAATTTTGGGGCGACTGGCTCTATGGCATAGATGTCCATTAGTGCGCGCTTGCGCTCCCTTTTGGGGATATGTGTAGCATATATCATATTCACCATTTTTACCTTGGGGGGAAATTTCTTCTGTCCCCCTGTGTTCGGTGGGCGAGGCTCTTCATCATCGTCCTTGCTGGGTAGCCCCTTCCCCTTATGTTCAGCGTTTAGCTTGCCGCCCTGTTTAAATTCCTGTTGGTATGATTAGCAGGCTTATCAGGGGTGCCATGAATCTGGCAAGGCCGATCGAGTATTCTGTCCAAACTAGATGGACCATCCTTGTTTCCTTTGAATGGCTTCTTTCGCTGACCGGGTTTAGAGCCACTGAATCCGGCGTTGACCTCCGTGTCTTCGGTATCTTCGTTATTTACTCGATGCTTGTGTTTGTTGCGTCGTGGCTTGCCGTCGCCATCCATGGCTTCGGAGGTGCCAGGGTCGCTGGTGCTATTGCTTCTGCGAGCTAGCCAGCTATCTTCTCCCATGCAAAAGCGGGTCATAAGTGCGGTAAGGGCTGCCATGGACTTTGGCTTTTCTTGGCCAAGGTGTCGGGCGAGCCACTCGTCTCGTATGTTGTGTTTAAAGGCCGCGAGGGCTTTGGCGCCCGGGTAGTCCAAAATTTGGTTCTTTTTAATTAAGAACCTGGTCCATAGCTTCCGGGCTGATTCTCCGGGTTGCTGGACTATGTGACTAAGGTCATCGGTGTGTGGAGGCCGAACATAGGTTCCTTGGAAGTTGTCTATAAAGCCATCCTCCAAGCATTCCCAGCTGCCGATAGTGTTTTCTGGGAGTCTGTTTAACTAGTGTCGTGCTTGTCGTGGAATTGTCACGGCAGATGTCCTAGTGGAAGGACTTAGTCGTAGGGCCATCGCAACTAGGAAGCTTAAAGGGGTTAATCAGGACACGGGACACGAGAGGTTTTATACTAGTTCGGCCCCTTACGATGAAGGTAAAAGCCTACATCTAGTTGTGTTGGTATTGTCGGGGTTTCTATCACCAAGAGGCTTAACTCGCCGGCTTGGTTATCGATCTCTTGTTTCTTGCCCTAAGACGCCACCGTGCCATCCCCTTCTATACACAGGTTGATGCATGGTGGACTACAGAGTCCCGGGCGACTCATAATCGCATCCGGCTCGGTGACTTCCTTTTCATGCCTTTCTTTACCAGTCTTTCCTTACATACGGCGGTTTATAATATCAGGCTTTAAGCCGCCTCCAGGCCTTTGGGCCTTCTATAAGATTTAATAAACTATCATCTTGAATGCTTACTGGGCTTCTTGTGTAACCCGCCATTGGGGCTCACCCGGCCCCTTCTGGGCGGGTCATAACTGATAGCTATATCCCCAACATTAGGCCCCAGGTTGACTTTGAACTTCGTTCTTTCTCAATCTTCAATACTTAGACAAAAATCCATCTTCTTATCTTCGCTGAAGTTTTTGTAACCTGTCGTGACATCATCTCTTGAAAACGCAAAAAACTTTCATGACATCATCTCCCAACGGATCTTTTATCTTTAATGTTTCTCAAGAATCAAGGCGTTTGTGTAGCTAGATAACCATTATTCAGCTCTCCTCGATTTCCGCGCCTGTCTGTTCACATCTTTCCCTTATAAATAGGCACGCCTCGGCCTTCCTCATTCTCCTCTCTTGCTCCGTCTTCTTCCTCTCGTGCACCCCTGTTGCTCGAGCTTCGCCTCTGCCGTGCTTCACCTCCGTCTCCATCGACATTGGCCGTTGCATCAACCTGAACCGATCCAGAGAATGGCGGCGACCTCCGCAGAAGACCTGTGACTGTAAGTTTTCTTCTTTTCACTTCTCAGATTCGCACTTAGGGTTTCCAGATTCCTTCGTGTTCTTCCGAGTTCACCACAGTCCCTTGTAGTTTTTCCACCGCAGGCCTCTTCTTGATCCTATATATATATATATATATATATATATGTATGTATGTATGTATGTATATATGCCCGTGCGGTAGTGTTTTTGTGCCTTTTCTTGATCCACAGATCCCTTTCTCTGTTTCAAAGACTGCATTAGAACTTACATACTCTTTTGCGCTGAACTTTTTAGGTCTAGAATTTTTTCCATTTTGAATAGCCATTTGATCTGAAATAATACCAAACAATTTAGGAAACTGGTTTGCCTCAACACTTAGCTGAATTTGCCTTCTTCAAATATCTGTAGTCATGGCGGCCTACCATGTCGGCTTAATTTTCCTTATATTTCATTAGCCCTTAACTAAGCCGCCATTACTTGCTTGCATCATCATCACCTAACTGTCAATCTCACCACTAAACTGAATCGGCATGTTGCCTTTCTTTTCAGTTCGTCTTTGCACATCATGCCGTCCAAAGCACCAACCATCTATAACTGGGTTCCCTCAACCGTAACTGAGGAACATTTGAAAGAGTTCTTCACCATAGGATTTCTGCCAGCAAAAACCGTCATGTCTTACCGTGCCCCTGACTCGGAAGAAGAACGGCCCAATCCAAGAGACGGCGAAGTGATTGTTTTTACTGACCACATGAACCGTGGCTTCTCACCGCTCGGCTCAAAGTTCTTCAGAGAGGTTCTCCACTTTTTCGAACTCCACCCTCAAGATATCGGGCCCAATTCCATATCTAACATCTGTAACTTCCAAGTGCTCTGTGAGGTATATCTTCAACAAGAGCCGACCGTGGAGTTGTTTAGAGAATACTTATATCTGAATCGGCAAAACGAGTGCACCAACGGCCTCAGCTTAGAACTCGGAGGCATCTCAATTCAGTGCTGGCAGGGTGATGTCTTCCCTCTCATAGTCTTACCAAGTCACCCAAAGGACTGGAACCAGACTTGGTTCTACTTTCAAGACATTTCGCCGGCAAACGAGAAGCCACTGCCGGGTTATCGCCCCGATCGTCTTGACTCTAAGTTCGCGCTTCCCGACAAGCTTACTGCTGCTGAACGCAAGAGGCTGATACCCTCCATCAAAAGGATTAATGCTCTGTTAGGGAACGGGTTAACTGGAGTTGATCTGACCCGCTGCTGGATCTCATGGCGGGTCATCCCTTTAAGTCGTCGATCAAAGCTGATGTATGAGTATGGTGGAGGCCCGGATGACTCTCTTCGTCACAGCCCCAGTCAACTAACAGAAGAAGATATTGTTTCAATGTCAACTCTTCTAGTGAACGGAAAATACGAAGATTGCAGTGTCATTGGGTTAAACCCCTTCTGCCAGCTTAACCCGGTGCCAGAAGTAAGGATATTGTTATTTCTCTCCTTTGTATTTTTCCCAGCCGTATTGTTTTAATACTTGCCTGACTCTTCATCTTGTTTTTACCTGTCTGCAGGCCAACTCTGACTTCTGGAAAGTTAAGTATGACCACGAGGCTGCCAAGAAAGTGAGAGCCGCCGCCATAAACGCCAAGAAAACGACCCGGAGGTCGAAAAAGAAGAAAAAGAACACTGCTGAAGATTGGATGAAGCTTGATGATACATCTGATTCGGAGGTAGCCCTTGATTCCCTTGGCTAATTTTTTAACAATCTTATTAACACTGATCATTACCAGGATGACACTGGGGCCAGTCAGGCTGTGGAAGCAGAGTTAACTATCATTTCCTCCAACTCAGAGCCCTTGCCAAGACAAAAAAATCGACGAGTGATCCGTAAAGTAAGATTTTCTAACCCTTTAGCTCACTTGGATCCCAACTTTCATTTGAAAAAGTAGCAACATGAAAGCCACCGTTAATCTCGGACTAAAGATGAGCCGGCTGTCGTTCTTCAACAAACTCCTCAGAAGCGCCTGAATGAGGTTTACTTCTTTCTGTCTTTAACTCTGTTTAATGGATCCTTCCCCTTGTATTACTTTTAACTCTATTTTATCTTTTTAGGAGGTGTCTCGCTCTTCTGGTGATTCATCGCAAACTCAATTTCCGGCCTTCAAGACTGCCCCTGGGTAATGAAAATTCCTCCTTTTTTCCAGGTTGTTCAAATTGTATCTCAGTACTGACGGTTCTGCAACATGCATCTTAGTGGCCAAGCTAAATCCAAGAAGGAAAAGGCAGCTAAGTCGGCGGAAGACCCGCCGATGCTTGCATCTGACCCGGCCAGGCCATCTTCCCCTCCATTAACTGACACTCCAGAAGACCCGCCTGTCGATGTAGAAGCAAATCCTCTTGAGCCGTCATTTGATGAGACCATCGTGAATCCTTCCGCAACTGGACCATCAAGCTCAGCCAACCCGCCATCACCGTCTGCACAAGACGTTCAGATCACTGGGAACTGTTTTATTGAACCAGGGAATCCAACCGTGCTGGCTCGGTGTACTGCAAAACAAGAGGCATTGCAGAGGCAGAAGTGCGCTTTGACGTTGCCAATTACGACCATCTAAATGCCAACGATATTTTATCTGGTTATCTCAGCCATGTGCACTCCAGTCGCGGCTCTCAGATCGAAATGGTCAAACAGTTGCAGTTGAAATACAAGGTACGTTCTTTCGTCTTATCTATATTCCTTCAGCCCCCAAGTCTTCAGATTATGAGAGAACCGGAATGATCTATAGACTTTATAATATAGTCCAAGACCTTTACCTTTGAAACTTTTCTTGAATTCACTAAAATAGAACAAAGCTTCACCTGTAGTCCCCAAGGGCCAGTTCCTTTTGATCATAAATGAGCCGGTACCTTAAATTGTTTTGTACCATATTCGAATGACTTAATACTCCGGCTTAACCTTGAGAAACTTGCTGAACTGCATACATTAGCCCCCAAGTGCCAAGTGTTGTTACTTTGTAAAGCACTTCGGACTTAAAGTATGTCTATAGAGTCATAAGAAATTGTTTTAGCACACATTAGCCCCCAAGTGTCAAGTGGTTTTTTGTAAAGTACTTGAGACTTGAATCTTGATATTTGAACCTTTGAGCAAAATCTTGACTTATCTGAGTATGTATTTTTGCGGAATGCCTTATCTGAACTAAACTCGCAATTGACTGATGCGAAGACCCGGCTAGCAGGTCAGGAAGCGGAATGTCTACTAACTCCAAATTGCAAGTAAGTCTCCTTGAGACGGAAAACTTAAAGACCAGTTTGGCTGCCAAGAAGAAGACCTAGGCAGAGGAAAAAATGCTTCTGACACAACGTGCTTGTAACATCCCAAATTTTCAATTTGGAATGTTATACACTAGATCATCATGCATAGCATATTTTCTTGCATTTTGGTTGATCCTAGAAATTTCATGCAACTCAAGGACCTTCGGAGAGAGTTGGAGATTTCGTTATTTTCATATTTGAGAGTTTTCTCGAATTTGAAAAGAGGATCATTTGATTTATTTATTTCATCTTCAATTATTTTTCCAATATCAAAAAAAATGAGAGAGGGAATAATATGACTTTCCCAAAGTTAGGAAAAATGAAGATCTAATGAATAAATCAAATTTTGGATTTCCGGTGTTTATTTGCATTTTATTTGGATAGGGAAAAATGCGCATTTTCAAAAAAAAATTGCATTTTAGGCCCGGAGAAAATTTCATTTTGTTCGGCTCATTTTTAGGAGTCGGAGAAAATTTACTTTAGGAATTTTGGAGCTCGTTTAGATTTTCTTTCTTTTGTTTTTCTGCGCGCGTAACCGATTTATAAAAAAAAAGAGCAGCGCCCCGCCTGGGCCAAGGCCCAGCCGGCCCAGCCGGCCTCTTTCCCCGTGCGCGCCAGGCGCAGCCGCCGCCCCAGGCTGAGTCCTAGTAGGAATCTAGGTCGGGCCCCCCCCATCCCCTTTTTCTTGCCCCCTCCCCCAAGCAAACCCCCCCCTCCTAGTATAAATACCTAGCCACCCCCCTCTCCTCCCCACACCAGCCCGCCGCCCCAAGCAGCAGCAGCAGCAGCCGCAGCCGCGCCGCCTAGTCGTCGCCGCCGCCCTAGCGCTGCCGCCGCCGCCCTAGCGCCGCCGCCGCCCTTGTACCCCGCCGCCGCCGGAGCCCCTCGCCGAGCCTCGTCGAGGTAGCCGCGCCGCGCCTCTCTCTTTTTCCTCGCCTCGGTTCGGTTTTTCTTAAAAGAACCGTTCTGTTTCTTTTCCAGTTTCTTTTCCGGTTCTTTGTTTCGGTTTTCTTTTCCGAAACCCTAGATCGGTTTCCTTTTCGTTTTTTTCGGTTTAGTTGTTTAGCGAGCGTTCGCCGGACCGTTCGTCTTAACGAACGTGATCACCGGTTATTCTCGGTTAACGAACGTCCGTTCGTTTAACCGTTCTTTCTATCTTTTTGTCGGATTTATTCCGCGATCGTGATCTCAGATCCGATCTTCGTTCTAGTCTTTCTTCTCGCTCGTTTATCGGAATCGGGTGATTCAAGCGCCTGGAGTTTTGTTTCGAAACCGCCGTTCCGTCTAATCAACTTAAACAAGCTTTTGCCCCGGTAAAATTTGACCTAGATTCAACTTGCTAGAACCGAGTTGTTTTCTTCCGCCGTTTGTTTCTGTTTCTTGGTTCGGTTCGTTCTTTCTTTGCAACCGGAGTTCTTAAGTTGAACTTTCTGGTTCATTCTCTTGTTCGAGTTTTACCTGTGCATTAGATGAGTACTTATTGTGTGCTTGTTGTTTGTCTGCGATAGATCACCCAGATTGCGCCGCTTGTTACGTCGAAACCCTAGGTCTCGCGGATCATCAGCAAGGCAAGTAACACTTTGATCATACCTTTTCTACAACCCATGTTTTATTGCATTAGATCAATCCTCACACATTGCATGATTAGGATCTAATTAAATTGTGGGATGGGAAGTAGATGAGGTAGTACCTATTACCTGTATTATTATGAAACCTTTGGGAGTTACTTCTACGTTTGCTTATTATGCCATGCTATGCTAGTAGACGTGGATTGGGTGAGTGATATCCATGACAGATGTGAGTTTATTAATTTTAATGGTTTATCTAAGGTGGCAACTTAAACACACATCTGGGTGGATTGAGGCACCTGATGTCTATCAGGACTTGCCTGTTTTATTTCGGACCGCCACCCAGGCTCAAAGGGATCATAAGATCATTCATGCTAGTAACTTCCGTGTGCAGCCACAAGCCATTATGGGCTCTGGCATAGTTGATTAAGTCGTGCGAACTCTTACGGGTAGACTAGCAGATGTAGGTGTTATAGGTGGTACGGTCTACCCACATGTAAGGTGCTAGCGCTTCTGAAAGACTGTGTCCCGGTCATCCGTCTTCTCAAACACCCTGTAGTGCGAGAAACCAAACGGAGGCGATCGAGTCTTGTGGGGAAAAGTGCGCAAACCTCTATAGAGTGTACAAACTAATCATGATTAGCTGTGTCCCCGGTTATGGACAACTTGAGTATCTAGTACTTGAATATCATGTGAATCTCAACATGTTACTCTAATTAATATTGTTGGGTTTTAATTGTTCACTTAATTGGGATCGGAATGCTGTCAACCATTCTCGATGTTTAACAACCACCATGATAGTTAATAAATTTATTCCTTTGCAGTAGGGAAAAACTGGCTTTACGCAAAACTGTAACCATAGAGCTTTCCACCAGCCATATATGCATATAGTATAGTTGTTTCATTCCATTACTCTCTATGTGTTACATTGCCAGCATATTCCATGTGCTGACCCGTTTTCGGGCTGCAACTTTCATGTTGCAGACTTTTCAGACGACGAGTAAGGTGCTTTTAGGTCGTGGTTCTATACTCAGTGATGCCGTTGGAGTTAATGGACCCATTCATCTTCCGAGTCTTCCACTGTTATCGTTATTAGATGGCCTTAAGCCATATTTATTGTAATAAGTTCTCTTTGAGACAACGATGTAATAAGTGTGTGATTGCCACTCTGCTATAAATCCTTCGATGTACTGTGTGGTGTCAGCATTACTGATCCAGGGATGACACCGGAGCACAGTAGACTTGATCCATTCGGGTCGGATCACTACAGAGATGGTATCAGAGCACACGCTGACTGTAGGACACGACCACTAAGTTAAAGCCATAGATCACCATTCTCTTCTCATTTTCTAACTCCTCATCTTTTCTACTCTTTTAGGATGACAAACGCGAAGATTAAGTACGCTCAACCGGATGAAGGCACACCATTTGGATTTCACCTGAAGGAAGTCACCAAGTACCTGAACATTGGATTACCAAGCTTCACGGGAACCTTCAACGCCACTCTGCCTGAAGAGGAGCGCTGGAAGATTCAAGCTCACGTTCCGGGAAGGACATTCGCGCCAATCACGAAGCCCATAGATAGTGTTTTCAATGCACCAACCTAGAGTCTGGGAAGGAGCATGGCAGCTCATATCACCATGGGACGCATTGGAGAAGTTTATCAAGAAGACCTCAAGGACACTATCTACCAGATTTGCGGACGCCGTGATGAACAATGGGAGTTAGTCAGCACCAAGAAGGATAGATCCATTGCATCTTTCATCCAGGAGTTAAACCAGCACATTCGACACCGCGAGAACCAGATGTGCAATGATATGATAGAGTTGAAGAATGCGAAGGCAAGGATCATCGAGCTAGAAGGAGAACTGAAGTCTACACGCAAGGACTACATGGACGAGATCGTAGCTCTAGCGAGACATAATAACGATCTTAAGCAGGAGATTGAAGAACTCAAGGGGAAGTTAGCATCCAGGAAGGAAGACGAGTACGTCGCATGTCCGGACAACTACATCATCATCGACGACACCGATTCGGATCCAAGTGAACCCGACTTTGAAGACGAAGCTGGAGCAGATATCATGGAGTCTTCCACCGGTTCAAATTTCTAGATGACCACCAGATAGTAGTAGTATTCCCCCATGTAAACATTAGTTCTAGCACTTTTGCGATAGCTAGACCGTTTGTAAGCCCTTGTTTGATTGAATGAAGTGATTTTGTGTGCATTTGCTCATGTGCATTGGGGTAGTGTTTTCTCTTTAGACCTCACTCTATTCTTAAATCTCATCTCTTCTAAAACCCTCAGATGCCTCCGAGACGTGACAATGGATTCCCACCGGAGCTCACTCAGTTGATCCAACAGCAGAATCAATTGATGCAGATGTTAGTCCAGAACCAGCAGAACAACAACAACAACCCACCACCACCACCTGTTGACCACTTAGCACGTTTCCTTAGGCTGAATCCGCCAGTGTTTTCCAGTAGCACCGAGCCGATAGTAGCAGACGATTGGCTCCGCAAGATAGGAAGGGAGTTGACCACTGCAGGATGCACGGATGGTGAGAAAGTGAAGTTTGCCGCACATCAGCTTGACGGACCCGCGGCAGCATGGTGGGAGAATTTCACAGCCACTTACCCAGTTGACACTGTCACATGGGATCAGTTTCAGCAAGCTTTCCGCACTGCCCATGTTTCAGCAGGAGCTATGGCCATGAAGAAGCGTGAGTTTCGCAACTTACGCCAAGGAGGAAGGACAGTTGGCCAGTACGTTGATGATTTCAGTAAGCTAGCATGTTATGCCCCAGATGACGTTGCTACGGATGCAGCTAAGCAGGAGAAATTCCTGGAAGGACTGAATGATGAGCTAAGCATGAAATTGATGGTAGCAAGTTTCAACAACTACCAGGAGTTGGTAGATCATGCCATCATGATTGAAGGGAAGCAACAGCAGATTGAGAACCGTAAGAGGAAGTATGGACAGGGGAAGTATAACTCTGGAGCCCAGCAGAAGCCCCGTTTTGCCCCTAAACCGGGATTTCAGTTTCAGCACACCCATGGAGGAGGTAGTTCGCACAACCACAATGGCCACAAGAATGGTAATGGGAATGGAGGAAGCAACGGCCAGAACCGGACCACCCCATCGACCCCAACCAAGAGAGACCTGAGTCAAGTCACCTGTTTCAAGTGTTCCAAGACCGGACATTATGCCAATGAATGTCCTGAAGGCCAGAATGGAAATGGCAATGGAAGCTCTGGGAAGAAGTCGAACCCTTTCAACAGGGGACAGGTGAACCACGTTAATGTGGAGGAGGTTGAAGATCAGCCTGATGCAGTAATCGGTAAGTTTTTGGTTAAGTCATTTACTGCACTCGTTCTTTTTGACACCGGTGCATCGCATTCATATATATCAAGGGGATTTGTGGATAAATATAACCTGCCAACCCAAGCCCTTAGGTCACCCATGTTAGTAAGCTCACCAGGAGCGGAGTTTATGGCTAGACGATGGTGTGATCGGTTACCATTAAGGATTGGTAACTATGTTTTTCCCTCAGACCTAATAGTATTGGAATCTCAAGGATTGGATGTGATATTAGGCATGGATTGGTTATCAAAGTATGAAGGGAACATTGAATGCGCTAGTAAGTCAATTTTGCTTACCACACCAGAAGGAAGAAGGATCAAGTATGTATCCCGGCATGTGCCAAAAAGGACAGAAGTAAATTGCCTAACAGGAGTTGTGCAAGAGGAAGTACCAGTGGTGAAGGATTTTCCTGATGTATTTCCTGAGGAATTGCCAGGCATGCCACCGGATAGAGACATTGAGTTTTTTATTGAGTTATTGCCAGGTACCGGCCCAATATCAAAGCGACCATACCGGATGCCAGCAAAGGATTTGGTAGAAATTAAGAATCAGATTAAGGAGTTATTGGATAAAGGTTACATTCGCCCAAGTTCTTCGCCTTGGGGATCACCCGTACTTCTAGTGGAAAAGAAGGATGGATCATTAAGGATGGTTGTAGATTATCGGGGATTGAATGAAGTAACCATCAAGAACAAGTGCCCACTGCCAATGATCAACAATCTGTTTGATCGGTTGCAAGGAGCTAAAGTATTTTCCAAGATCGATTTGCGATCAGGGTACCATCAGTTGAAGATTCGAGAGCAGGACATACCTAAGACAGCTTTTACCACGAGATATGGACTGTATGAGTATATTGTTATGTCATTTGGATTGACTAACACACCTGCCTATTTTATGAACCTGATGAACAAAGTGTTTATGGAGTTTTTGGATAAGTTCGTCGTAGTGTTCATTGATGACATCCTGGTTTATTCAAAGAATGAAGAGGAGCATAAGGAACATTTGCGTTTGGTTTTGGAGAAACTAAGGGAACATCAGTTATACGCCAAATTCAGCAAATGTGAGTTTTGGTTGAAGGAAGTTGGATTCCTCGGACACGTTATATCCGGAGAACGTATAGCAGTTGACCCCACTAAGGTTGAGACCGTAACCGAATGGGAAGCACCAACGACAATTGGAGAGATCCGGAGTTTTCTTGGACTCGCAGGATACCACCGGAGATTCATTGAGAACTTTTCAAAGATTGCAAAGCCTATGACTGAATTGTTGAAGAAGGATACTAAGTTCAAATGGACTGAGGAGTGTGAGGCTAGTTTCTAGGAGTTGAAGAAACGTTTGGTCACCTCACCAGTATTGATTTTGCCAGATCAGACCAAGGATTATGAGGTGTATTGCGACGCTTCACGTCGAGGACTTGGAGCAGTGCTTATGCAGGAAGGAATAGTTATTTCGTATGCTTCACGACAACTAAAGCCTCATGAGTTGAATTATGCCACGCATGATTTGGAGTTAGCAGCCGTAGTGCATGCATTGAAGACGTGGAGACATTTCCTCATTGGAAATCATTGTGAGGTGTACACGGATCACAAGAGTTTGAAGTACATTTTCACTCAGAAGGAGTTGAACCTCCGACAAAGGAGATGGTTGGAGCTCATCAAGGATTATGACATGAGATTGCATTACCATCCCGGAAAAGCTAATGTAGTAGCTGACGCATTGAGCCGTAAGAGCCATGTCAATACCCTAGTGACGGGGAAAGTACCAAAGGAGTTAGCAGAAAACCTTCGTGAGCTATGTTTGGAAATAGTTCCGGGAGGCTATGTAGCAGCATTGGAGATTCAGTCAACATTGATGGATAAGGTCAGAGAAGCTCAGAAATCTGACAAGGAGATTGCAGCTATAAAAGAGAAATTGAGCAAAGGAAAAGCAAAGGGATTTCGTGAGGATGAGCACGATACCTTATGGTTTGAGGACCGTGTTTATGTGCCCAATGACCCGGAGATCAGGAAGTTGATTCTGCAAGAGGCACACGATTCACCGTATTCGATTCACCCAGGGAATACCAAGATGTATTTGGATTTGAAGGAAACATTCTGGTGGGCCGGAATGAAGAAGGATATTACAGCATATGTAGCAGTTTGTGACGTATGTCAGAGAGTAAAGGCAGAGCATCAGAAGCCAGCAGGATTGTTACAACCATTGCCGATACCCGAATGGAAGTGGGATAAGATAGGCATGGATTTTATCACAGGACTACCCAGGACGAAAGCAGGCTATGACTCGATATGGGTAGTAGTTGATCGTTTTACAAAGGTAGCACATTTTATTCCAGTTAAGACCACTTACACCAGTGCTAAGTTGGCGAAGATATACATGACTAGGATCATTTGTTTGCATGGAGTTCCGAGGAGTATCGTATCAGATAGAAGAACCCAATTTACCTCAAAGTTTTGGAATCAGTTGCATGAAACTTTAGGAACCAGACTAGAGTTCAGCACAGCTTTTCATCCGCAGACAGATGGACAGACCGAGAGAGTCAATCAGATTTTGGAAGATATGCTGAGAGCTTGTGCACTAGATTATGGATCTAGCTGGGACGATAACCTGCCGTATGCGGAGTTTTCTTATAACAACAGTTACCAAACCAGTTTGAAGATGGCACCTTTCGAAGCTTTATACGGAAGGAGGTGCAGGACACCATTGTCATGGGACGAAGTTGGAGACCGTCAATTCTTTGGACCAGATTTGATTAAGGAGTCTGAACGGAAAGTTAAGTTGATTCGCGATAGGCTCAAGGTAGCCCAGTCCAGGCAGAAGAGCTACGCAGATTCTAAACGCAAGGAGACAGTCTACGAAACTGGAGACAGAGTTTACCTTCGAGTATCCCCACTTCGAGGAATTAAGCGCTTTGGAGTTAAGGGAAAGTTAGCACCGCGTTTCGTTGGACCGTATAAGATCTTGCAACGTATGGGAGAAGTCGCTTATAAGTTGGAATTACCGGAGGGACTGTCAGGAGTTCATGATGTATTCCATGTTTCTCAGCTGAAGAAATGTCACGCCGAGATGGCGGAGGTACCGCTAAGAGATACCGTGCCACTCGAAGCGATTCAGTTGAAGGACGACTTAACGTATGAGGAGAAGCCAGTCAAGATTCTCGATTATGCCAGCAGAGTTACCCGCAGCAAGGTTATCAAGTTTTGCAAAGTTCAGTGGAACCACCACTCAGAGGATGAAGCCACCTGGGAAAGAGAAGAAGATTTGCTCAAGGACCACCCTCACCTATTTTCTAGCCAACCCGAATCTTGAGGGCGAGATTCATCTTAAGGGGGGTAGGTTTGTAACATCCCAAATTTTCAATTTGGAATGTTATACACTAGATCATCATGCATAGCATATTTTCTTGCATTTTGGTTGATCCTAGAAATTTCACGCAACTCAAGGACCTTCGGAGAGAGTTGGAGATTTCGTTATTTTCATATTTGAGAGTTTTCTCAAATTTGAAAAGAGGATCATTTGATTTATTTATTTCATCTTCAATTATTTTTCCAATATCAAAAAAATGAGAGAGGGAATAATATGACTTTCCCAAAGTTAGGAAAAATGAAGATCTAATGAATAAATCAAATTTTGGGTTTCCGGTGTTTATTTGCATTTTATTTGGATAGGGAAAAATGCGCGTTTTCAAAAAAATTGCATTTTAGGCCCGGAGAAAAGTTCATTTTGTTCGGCTCATTTTTAGGAGTCGGAGAAAATTTACTTTAGGAATTTTGGAGCTCGTTTAGATTTTCTTTCTTTTGTTTTTCTGCGCGCGTAACCGATTTATAAAAAAAAAAAAGAGCAGCGCCCCGCCTGGGCCAAGGCCCATCCGGCCCATCCGGCCTCTTTCCCCGCGCGCGCCAGGCGCAGCCGCCGCCCCAGGCCGAGTCCTAGTAGGACTCTAGGCCGGGCCCCCCTCCCCTTTTTCTTGCCCC